>NC_081193.1:300000-450000 GCF_902713425.1 Acipenser ruthenus
AACGTGTATAACACCTTCTATAACACCACAACACCAAGCTGCCTTGCTTGCTGAAATCTAAAAAACACCCAGTATGTATCCATGGTTACCTGCATGCCACAGATGGGGTCCTCACAGAGGTAGACTCCTGGAGACTGGCCGTCCTGGAGACTGCCTGTAGCCACCTCTGACAGCAGGTCCTTGAGCTTTTCGTCTTTCCCCCAGACCTCAACAGCAGAGGCTCGGACTGAGAAGCGTGCGCCAGTCTTCTCCTTCCTCTCGTTTATCAGCTTGAAGAGCCAGGATATGGAGCAGGGGATGATTCCAAGGGTCTGCATGGAGTCATCTTTTCCCATCATGGTGTATGACTTTCCTGTCAGGCAGAGAAATGGAAGCACTTTAAGTCAACATCACGGCCGCAGCTGAGTGTCGTTTTCCAATACAGATTTATAGTGCATTGAATTGCTGCTTTATTTGGTGCCACTGACCGAAAATGAATGGGAAGCTGCACCATACTCTTTACTGAGGAACGATGAATGAAGCCAGATTACATGCCACAGGTCACTATATCTTCAAAAAAAAAACATTTTTCACTCTAGGATAGTGAAAATGAAGAGGTTTTGTTAATATTTAGCAATTCCTTCATTTTAATTGATCCTGTTATCACTGATAATATAAACAATTAAAATAAGCGGACTAGTTTACACATGATGTTCATCTCATTAGCTACCCTGGTTACAGGTACTGGATAAAATAATTACATTATTAAGCAACTAATCTTGGTGCTGTATGTGGCGTTTTATTTTCCCATATATTTTCCCATGTGTTCTGGAGGGAGATGGACAAGGTGTGATCAGCATATTGCTCTCATAAGCTGTGGGGGGCATCTGTTTCAGGAAGCTGCCTCAGCTGCTGCAGTAGGGTTTGTAAGGAAACTAGAAAAGTGAACTCTATAAGATACATTGTTGTAAAACAGACCAGTAATCAATGACAATCCCACTTGCGCAGATAACCTTTTTATTTCTTGGTTTTTAACATATATATATATAAAGGTAATTTCTCTTCTGGTACTTGCTTTCTATATATAGGCAGTTTTATTAATTAAGATCATTTGTTAACAGGGCTAAATTTCTAACAAATAGAGGCCCTATAGAAATCGCCCTATTCATCTTCCCAGTCTCCCATTGCAGGACAGTAATTGTATGGACTGCATGCTGATGCAGCACCCGCCTTGTCCCTGGATTACTCTGAAGTATGACATCATCGTTCATGCAGGGACAGCACCCTTGGGAGTGCCTGCTGCTCTCCAAGCTCACTGACACACATTGAGCAGCGGTGGGAGAGAGTGCCTTTATTATCATTGAAACCATTACAAAAACAATACAGTATAATGGCTGGCTGAGCACCACAAACAGGGCAGTAATTCAATCGAGGAGTTCAGATGAGGCAATGTGGATGAACCACAGGAGTGAATTACTGCCTTGTGTTTTCTTCACAAATCCATTACGGCTGTTGGGTAATATTATATACTTGCACTTTATTGATTTTCTTTGTACATTCAGCTTTAGTGGTTTAGCATTTTCATTAATCATAGTTTAGGTTTAACAGCTACAAAGGACTGGTCCGGTAATGGCTATTTAAGCTGCGTGTTCACTCTGTTTGAAGTTTTACCCACAGTTTGTGTGTGTCGGCCCTGTGATGTCTGCTGCCCTGTTTTTGAAGGGCAGTTTTGTGAACTGGATAGGACTGTAGCTGAGAGATTATTTGTGAGCAACTAGTGATTATAAGAAAAAGTATGCCTATAGAAAGTCTACACCCCCTTTCAAAATTGTCACCTTTTGTTGCCTTATGGCCTGGAATTAAAATGTATTAAAATAGATTTCTTTTCACAACTTCCAAGTGAAAAAAATATTCTAGAAATTTGTAGAAAATTAATTAAAAATAAAAACTGAAATAGCTTGGTTGGATAAGTGTCCACCCCCCTTGTAATAGCAATCCTAAATTAGCTCAGGTGTAACCAATCACCTTCAGAATCACACACCAAGTTAAGTTGCCTCCACCTGTGGTAAATTGTAGTGATTCACATGATTTCAGGATAAATTCAGAAGTTCCTGTAGGTTCCCACTGCTGGGTAGTGCATTTCAAACAAAGACTCAACCATGATCACCAAGGCGCTTTCAAAAGAACTCTGGGACAAAGTTGTTGAAAGGCACAGATCAGGGGATGGGTATAAAAAAATATCAAAGGCCTTGAATATCCCTTGGAGCACGGTCAAGACAATTATTAAGAAGTGGAAGGTGTATGGCACCACCAAGACCCTGCCTAGATCAGGCCATCCCTCCAAACTGATCAGAGGCTACCAAGAGGCCAATGGCAACTTTGCAAGAGCTACAGGCTTTTATGGCCAAGACTGGTCAGAGTGTGCATGTGACAACAATATCCCAAGAACTCTACAAATCTGGCCTGTATGGTAGGGTGGCAAGAAGGAAGCCATTACTCAAGAAAGCCCACCTTGAATCCCGTTTAAAGTATGCAAAAAAAGACTCAGGAGATTCTATAGCCATGTGGCAAAAAGTTTTGTGGTCTGATGAAACTAAAATGGAACTTTTTGGCCTAAATGCAAAGCGTTATGTTTGGTGCAAACCCAACACAGCGCATAACCCAAAGAACACCATCCCTACTGTGAAGCATGGTGGTGGCAGCATCATGTTATGGGGATGTTTCTCATCGGCAGGGACTGGGGTACTTGTCAGGATAGAAGGGAAAATGAATGGAGCAAAGTACAGAGAAGTCATTGAGGAAAATCTGCTGCCCTCTGCAAGAAAGCTAAAACTGGGATGGAAGTTCACCTTTCAGCATGACAATGACCCAAAGCACACAGCCAAAGCTACACTGGAGTGGCTAAGGAACAAAAAGGTAAATGTCCTTGAGTGGCCCAGTCAGAGCCCTGACCTAAATCCAATCGAAACTTTGTGGCATGACTTGGAGACTGCTGTCCATCAACGCTCCCCAACGAACTTGACAGAGCTTGAACAGTTTTGTAAAGAAGAATGGTCAAATATTGCCAAATCTAGGTGTGCAAAGTTGGTAGAGACCTATCCAATTATAATTTTTCAGTTTTTTTATTTTTAATATATAATTTTTTTCTCAATAAAAACTTTTTTCCCCTTAACAGTGTGGAGTATGGTGTGTAGATAAGTGGAAACAAATCCTCATTTAAATGCATGAAACTCTAAGGCACTGACACAACAAAATGTGAAAAAAGTTCAAGGGGGTGTAGACTTTCTATAGGCACTGTATATATATATATATATATATATATATATATATATATATATATATATATATATATATATATATATATATATATATAGATGAGCTTCAGTGAGTTACAGGAAAATAATTCCATCCAGCGTTTATGTGACATCATAAACTATGACCGTTTGTGGGTGTTACCGAGTGATTGAAATCTTTAAAGTCATTGACAGGAATGTCTTAAATTTCCCGTTGCTCTCCAGTTTCTCTGAGATACGAATGTACCAGCTTGACATTAAATTTTGTTTTTTTATTACGTTTTCTCATTTTGTTGATCATTAATGAACGTTTCTGTACTGTGGGTGTTGCCTAGTGACATTTTGTGTTCGAATTGTAAGTGATGGTCTCGAGGAGTTGAATGGGTCAAGGTTCAAGTATATTTTCCTCTAGAGGAATTATGACATTTTGACATTACTACTGTGCTATTATGCCTTTTTTTCAAATGGCTCAGGATGCAAATATAGCCTTCATCCATGTAATATATACATATATATATATATATATATATATATATATATATATATATATATATATATATATATATATATATATATGGCCAAATGTTTTGCATCTCCCAAATAAATTAACTAATTTTGCTTCATAAAGTTGAATAAAACCTGCAAAATAATGTTACTTTTTTAAAATTATATCTCAATCCTGAAATTCTAGGTAATGCAACTTTTGGCCATAGCTGTGTATGTGTGTGTGTGTGTGTAATACAAACAAGCCTTCCTCCACCTATCTATTAACATGACTAATGACTAACTGGCCCTGTTAAGAAGTCTGTGGAGAGGCCAGGCTGACCAGTGTGTCCCGTGAAAAACTGCACTGACCGAGCTTGGTGTGTCCGAAGCAGAACACACAGCCGTCCGCACCGTCCGCCACTGACTGGATGACCTCCGCCACCGTGCCGGCGCTCACTTCAGCCTGTCCGGAGACACAGGAGAGGTTACTGTGATGAATGGGCACAGACAAGAGAACCACAGGAGCCTCTTACCTGCAGGGGGCGCAGGAAGGCACAGGCTCTGTGCTGCAGTTATCCTGGGATATGGATTGGTCTCCAACGCTGGGAGCCTATGGGAAGGCTGGGTGTCCTCAGTAGAACATGTATATTAAACTCCTTCAGGAACCCCTCCCTCGCTACCAAAAACATGGGATTGTGTATATTAAACTCCTTCAGGAACCCCTCCCTCGCTCCCACAAACATGGGATTGTGTATATTAAACTCCTTCAGGAACCCCTCCCTCGCTATCACACGGGATTGTGTATATTAAACTCCTTCAGGAACCCCTCCCTCACTACCACATGGAATTGTGTATATTGAACTCCTTCAGGAACCCCTCCCTCGCTACCACACGGGATTGTGTATATTAAACTCCTTCAGGAACCCCTCCCTCACTACCACAAACACAGGATTTAAGGGTTGCATTATTTTAGCATTCAGTATAGATACTGTAACATTCAAAGATTTTAATATGTGTATTTATTCAAGCTTGATGCTATACTTCACTTCAATATTCCTGAACTACGCAATATGGAGAAACAAACAGAATAAGGAGAAACAAACAGAAATGATGCATAACTGTCCTACCTTATGTTGGATTTGCAGTTAGCTGGACAGACACACAGAAAGACAGACCACTAGAACTTTAACTAGACAGACAGACAGACAGACAGACAGACAGACAGACAGACAGACAGACAGACAGACAGACAGACAGACAGACAGAAAGGTAGACAGGTATGAAGACAGATACATACATTCACTAAAAACACATACAGTAGATCGACACACAGGTGTATGATACAGGAACCTGATCCTACAATGGTTACATACTACCTGTAGGGGGTGCGTTACCATGGGGACTCACTACTTCGTAATCTAGGTATGCTTTTGGATGTGTGCATTTTATTTGAAGCATATCCTTGAATATTAGTGGTCCGTGCTCCTGGATAGAGTGCTCCGTTGTCATAAGAAGGTTGTATGTGCAAGTGCTCAGATAAAGCCAAAGGGGAGTTTATTTCCTATTACTTTAATAGCAGTGGATACATGTTGTGGAGAATTCTCCAGTTCAGATACATGGGCAGTTCAGATAAAGGGGGTTCTGTAGTACCTCTTTTAAGTTGTGCCCAATCCAATGCCCTTTCTTTGGAGTGACATGTGGGAGGCATCACCTGCGAGACATCTAGAGTAATAATGTGACATGTGCACCCCTTTCACTAACCTGCGAGACATCTAGAGTAATAATGTGACATGTGCACCCCTTTCACTAACCTGCGAGACATCACAGAGTAATAATGTGACATGTGCACCCCTTTCACTAACCTGCGAGGCATCACAGAGTAATAATGTTACATGTGCACCCCTTTCACTAACCTGCGAGGCATCACAGAGTAATAATGTGACATGTGCACCCCTTTCACTAACCTGCGAGACATCTAGAGTAATAATGTGACATGTGCACCCCTTTCACTAACCTGCGAGGCATCATGTGGGAAGACAGCATCAAAGGCGAACATCTTCGGTGGCACCTGGCTGCCCCGTGTAGTATTCTGGGGGCCGTTGGTGGCTGGGTCAAACAGGGTGATCTGCTTTTTACGGGGGTCGACTTTCAAGAAGGAACTGGACTCTGAAGTGACCCCTGCTGGGGCTGGGCATATTCGCAGCATGACTTTCACCTGGAAGGAAGACAATGTTATACTAGCAGTATCCACAGCTGCGACTTACAATTGTTACAAGATATCACATTATTTTTACATACAATTACCCATTTATACAGTTGGGTTTTTACTGGAGCAATCTAGGTAAAGTAAAGTACCTTGCTCAAGGGTACAGCAGCAGTGTCCTCCACTTGGGATTGAACCCACGACCCTCCGGTCAAGAGTCCAAAGCCCTAACCACGACTCTACACTGCTGCCCCACTGGGTAGTCTCACTGTCATCTCGCTTTAAATCAACTCTCAAGACCCACCTGTTCTCTCTTGCTTTCCATGCTCCTTAAGCCTGATATCTGCTATTAGCTGCTGTGTTGCTGCTACTGTTTCATGTATTACGCTACTATCATGTATGATGCACTTTCCACTGTATTTAATGTATTATGCATTGTTTTTGTTACTGTATATCATGTATTATGCATTTATCTGTATTTAAAGTATTGTGGATTTTCTTGTTACTGCATCTTGTAAAGCGCTTTGTGATGGTGGTCTACTATGAAAGGCGCTATATTATTATTATTATTTATTTCTTAGTAGACGCCCTTATCCAGGGCGACTTACAAGATATCACATTATTTTTACATACAATTACCCATTTATACAGTTGGGTTTTTACTGGAGCAATCTAGGTAAAGTACCTTGCTCAAGGGTACAGCAGCAGTGTCCCCACCGGGGATTGAACCCACAACCCGCTGGTCAGGAGTCCAGAGCCCTAACCACTACTCCACACTGCTGCCCACACTGCTATATAAAATAAAGATTGATTGATTGATCTACTGTACGTTCCCACTGGCTGTTCACAGTGATTTTGAAGGGGTGATAACCAAAGCTTCACAATTTGTTTTTCTTACCCCTCATTAGAATATAACCACATTTGGTTTTGCTATCTTTTTCGCTTTCCAGTCTTTATTTTTACTTTGATTGTAGTGCAGCCCATTTAATCTGCCACAGGTCCATGACTGACTTCCTGTGCTGTAGGTAACCAGACCCCTGTGTGGTTTCTGGAGCGCAGTCCTATTACCAGGAAAAAATGATCAACAGCAAAACAATACGGGACTTGTGAGAATGTTGGAAGGAATTATTATTTTTTATTTATTTTTAAACCTTGGTTACAACCTCTTTACCGCTTGTATGAGAGTGATACTTAATCTGCTTTTGCTATTTTCACTGCATCTGAGTTGGTTAATTTGAGCACATCCTCTGTTTTTTCTTGTCTGGTTTTTCTCGTCCTCTGGTTTCCTCGTCTGGTTTTCCTCGTCCTCTGGTTTTTCTCGTCCTCTGGTTTTTCTCATCCTCTGGTTTTTCTCATCCTCTGGTTTTTCTCGTCCTCTGGTTTTCCTCGTCTGGTTTTCCTTGTCCTCTGGTTTTTCTCATCTGTTTTTTCTCATCCCCTGGTTTTTCTTGTCCTCTGGTTTTCCTCGTCTGGTTTTCCTCGTCCTCTGGTTTTTCTCATCCTCTGGTTTTTCTTGTCCTCTGGTTTTCCTCGTCTGGTTTTTCTCATCTTCTGGTTTTCCTTGTCCTCTGGTTCTTCTCGTCCTCGGGTTTTCCTTGTCTGGTTTTTCTCATCCTCTGGTTTTTCTCATCCTCTGGTTTTTCTCGTCCTCTGGTTTTCTTGTCCTCTGGTTTTTCTCGTCCTCTGGTTTTTCTTATCTGGTTTTCCTTGTCCTCTGGTTCTTCTCGTCCTCAGGTTTTCCTTGTCTGGTTTTTCTCATCCTCTGGTTTTTCTCATCCTCTGGTTTTTCTCATCCTCTGGTTTTCCGCGTCCTCTGGTTTTCTTCGTCCTCTGTTTTCTTCATCTGGTTTTTCTCGTCCTCTGGTTTTGCTTGTCCTCTGGTTTTTCTCGTCCTCTGGTTTTTCTTATCTGGTTTTCCTTGTCCTCTGGTTCTTCTCGTCCTCAGGTTTTCCTTGTCTGGTTTTTCTCATCCTCTGGTTTTTCTCATCCTCTGGTTTTTCTCATCCTCTGGTTTTCCTCGTCCTCTGGTTTTCTTCGTCCTCTGTTTTCCTCATCTGGTTTTTCTCGTCCTCTGGTTTTTCTCGTCCTCTGGTTTTTCTCGTCCTCTGGTTTTTCTTATCTGGTTTTCCTTGTCCTCTGGTTTTTCTCGTCCTCTGGTTTTTCTCGTCCTCTGGTTTTTCTTATCTGGTTTTCCTTGTCCTCTGGTTCTTCTCGTCCTCGGGTTTTCCTTGTCTGGTTTTTCTCATCCTCTGGTTTTTCTCATCCTCTGGTTTTTCTCATCCTCTGGTTTTCCTCGTCCTCTGGTTTTTTTCGTCCTCTGTTTTCTTCATCTGGTTTTTCTCGTCCTCTGGTTTTGCTTGTCCTCTGGTTTTTCTCGTCCTCTGGTTTTTCTTATCTGGTTTTCCTTGTCCTCTGGTTCTTCTCGTCCTCGGGTTTTCCTTGTCTGGTTTTTCTCATCCTCTGTTTTTTCTCATCCTCTGGTTTTTCTCGTCCTCTGGTTTCCTCATCTGGTTTTCTTGAGCTTTGGTTTTTCTCGTCCTCTGGTTTTCCTCGTCTGGTTTTTCTCGTCCTCTGGTTTTCCTCATCTGGTTTTCTTGTCCTCTGGTTTTTCTCGTCCTCTGGTTTTTCTTATCTGGTTTTCCTTGTCCTCTGGTTCTTCTCGTCCTCGGGTTTTCCTCATCTGGTTTTTCTCGTCCTCTGGTTTTCCTCGTCTGGTTTTTCTCGTCCTCTGGTTTTCCTCATCTGGTTTTCTTGTCCTCTGGTTTTTCTCGTCCTCTGGTTTTTCTTATCTGGTTTTCCTTGTCCTCTGGTTCTTCTCGTCCTCGGGTTTTCCTTGTCTGGTTTTTCTCGTCCTCTGGTTTTTCTCGTCCTCTGGTTTCCTCATCTGGTTTTCTTGAGCTTTGGTTTTTCTCGTCCTCTGGTTTTTCTCGTCCTCTGGTTTTCCTCGTCTGGTTTTTCTCGTCCTCTGGTTTTCCTCATCTGGTTTTTCTCGTCCTCTGGTTTTCTTGTCCTCTGTTTTTTCTTGTCCTCTGGTTTTACGTGTTACGTGATTAAAATTCTAGATCAAAGGCAATGAAGTACAACTGACTGAAGAAGCGGTGCTCTGCACAGACTCACTAGTTTGACAAGTAAACAGCTGCCTCTCTCTGACCCACATCACAGCACTGTTCCCACTCACAAATGGGCAGCCATGTCTTTCCTGTAATTCCCAGTGTTGTTCTTGTTTTGCTCTGACATCAGTTATTTGTTTAAGATTTTTCTCTTTGCGTTTGAATGCAGCACACTGGTGAAATGATGAATTCGGACTGAATCCCACAGGAATAACACCAGAATAACCTCTGTACTTCCTCTGATCCTGAGCTAATTCGTTTTCAATTCAGCCCTGTTAATTCATCATGATTTAAAAACATTTCAGCTCCTCTTTCCCCTCCATCCGTTCCTCTTGAATTCACTGTTTATTCTTTAGTAATTCATTCTCTCTTATTCGCCTACCAGGGGTTTGTGAGAAGCGTTGATTCATGAATGAATAAATGCCGTATACATGTGAGCAGCATCACTTGTTACAAAGGACCATAGAATGGGTACGAGTAATTAAATCCACATGAATTAGCAGGGCTGAAGTCATTATGTACCTCAGGGCTCAGAGGAAGTGCAGAAGATATTCTGGAGTTATTCCTGTGGTATTCAGCCCAAATTAGTTAGGAATGTAGGTCCTTATTGTGAACTGTTCCCAGACGATCGTTTAGAAAGACATTACAGAACAGATATTGGCTCCTCACTAAGTAGCCCTGTTCACCTCAGTACAGCTGGGTCAGGCAGCCGGTGTGGATCCCCAGTGCACCAAATCAATTCAAACCTGTGACTCCAGGGTTTCCACGATCAGCCACCATGCCAGTCCTTTCAGCAGCAGCCTTTTCATATTCAAGTTCAACTGGGACTCTTTTCCCTACTGAAACAGTCCGAAAAGGCTTTTATGAGCTATTAATTACTGGGGCTTGTTGTTACAGTTTCAGCAGTGCATGGCATTAAATAGCACACGCCTAATTAGACAAGATAAATCAAATGCCAAATTTTAGGGAAGGAAATTGGCTTTTCATGCCTCATTTCCTGTGTGCCATTGTTCTTTTATTTTAAGCTTCCATGTGCACTAATCCCTTGTAATTAAACTGGTTAGAATATACCAGTTACTGATTAACAAGGCCACTCAGACTGACTGCCAGCAGCCCTCACTTCAGTCAAAATAATTCGTTGCAGGCTTCCAGCAGTGTCAGCCCTTTTACGCCAGGAGCCCTCACTTCAGTCAGAATAATTTGTCACAGGCTTCCAGCAGTCAGCCCTTGTACATTCTCTAATAAACATTATCAGTTAATTTCTGTGCAGGTCTCATATGCAGTGGTGTAGTCCTAAATCCGGAATGCCTATTAAAATATAGATTTTTCTAAAACAAATTATACAAATTCACATTTTATTTGTAAGTTGAGCTTGAGGTAACATTTAATAGGTAATGCATGCGTCTCGCGTGCGACTTGTAGGCTACTCCCCAGTCAGTGCTGCCAGATTGGCATTTTTCCAGCCAAATTTGGCTTGTTTTGAAGGCATCTAGCGGGTTAATGTAGTCTTTGGTGGTTTGGTTATTTTTTGGCTATTTTTATAATGCATATTTTTTTCTATTCCTTTTGATTATGTCATCTCCTCGACAGCGCAGAACTTCAATCCCCACGATGCCCTGTATAGTATATCACATCCTCCCTGTCTTCAATCCCCACAATTCCCTGTATAGTATATCACATCCTCCCTGTCTTCAATCACCATGATGCCCTGTATAGTATATCACATCCTCCCTGTCATCCACCAAAACAATAAAACAAATCTATACCTTAAAATGGTACTTAAAATAGTAGATCACAGAGGTCTCAATGTAATTCAAGTGTTACTGTACTTCTTTCATCCAAACAATAAATGTGGATACGTCCTCTGGAGGCTGACCTCCAGAGGAGAGCAAGGCTGTGACCTCCAGAGAAGAGCAAGGCTGAGACCTCCAGAGAAGAGCAAGGCTGAGACCTCCAGAGAAGAGCAAGGCAGAGACCTCCAGAGGAGCTGTGACATCCAGAGGAGCGCAAGGCTGAGACTTCCAAAAAAGCTGAGAGCTCCAGAGGAGAGCAAGGCTGAGACTTCCAAAAAAGCTGAGAGCTCCAGAGGAGCACATGGCTGAGACTTCCAAAAAAGCTGAGCGCTCCAGAGGAGCACAAGGCTGAGACTTCCAAAAAAGCTGAGCGCTCCAGAGGAGCGCAAGGCTGAGACCTCCAGAGGAGCACAAGGCTGAGACCTCCAGTGCAGCGCAAGGCTGAGACCGAGCTCCAGAGGAATACAAGACTGAGACCTCCAGAGGAGCACAGACCTTCAGAGGAGCGCAAGGCTGAGACCTGCAGAGGAGAGCAAGGCTGACCTCCAGAGAAGAGCAAGGCTGACCTCCAGAGAAGAGCAAGGCTGAGACCTCCAGAGGAGAGCAAGTCTGACCTCCAGAGGAGAGCAAGGCAGAGACCTCCAGTGTAGCACAATGCTGAAACCTCCAGAGAAGAGCAATGCTGAGACCTCCAGAGAAGAGCAAGGCTGAGACCTCCAGAGGACAGCAAGTCTGTGACCTCCAGAGAAGAGCAAGGCTGAGACCTCCAGTGTAGCACAATGCTGAGACCTCCAGAGAAGAGCAAGGCTGAGACCTCCAGTGCAGCACAATGCTGAGACCTCCAGAGGAGCTGAGAGCTCCAGAGGAGCACAAGGACGAGACCGAGCTCCAGAGGAGCACAAGGCTGAGACCTCCAGAGGAGCGCAAGGCTGAGACCTGCAGAGGAGCACAAGGCTGAGACCTCCAGAGGAGCACAAGGCTGAGACCTCCAGAGGAGCTGAGACCTCCAGAGAAGCACAAGGCTGATATCTCCAGAGGAGCTGAGACCTCCAGAGGAGCTGAGACCTCCAGAGGAGCGCAAGGCTGATACCTCCAGAGGAGCTGAGACCTCCAGAGGAGCACAAGACTGATACCTCCAGAGGAGCACAAGGCTGATACCTCCAGAGGAGCTGAGACCTCCAGAGGAGTGCAAGGCTGAGACCTCCAGAGAAGCACAAGGCTGAGACCTCCAGAGGAGCTGAGAGCTCCAGAGGAGCACAAGGCTGAGCCCTCCAGAGGAGCTGAGAGCTCCAGAGGAGCTGAGAGCTCCAGAGGAGCACAAGGCTGAGACCTCCAGAGGAGCACAATGCTGAGACCTCCAGAGGAGCACAATGCTGAGACCTCCAGAGGAGCTGAGAGCTCCAGAGGAACACAAGGACGAGACCTCCAGAGGAGCACAAGGCTGAGACCTCCAGAGGAGCACAAGGCTGAGACCTCTAGAGGAGCACGAGGCTGATACCTCCAGAGGAGCTGAGAGCTCCAGAGGAGCACAAGGATGAGACCGAGCTCTAGAGGAGCACAAGGCTGAGACCTCCAGAGGAGCGCAAGGCTGAGACCTTCAGAGGAGCACAAGGCTGAGACCTCCACAGGAGCTGAGACCTCCAGAGGAGCACGAGGCTGAAACCTCCAGAGGTTACACACAGGTGATAAACACAGTTTTCCTCAATTGCCAATTCTTTGTATTTAATGCGATTTGTTACCATTTGCGGTCCTATGTTGGACCAGGTCCAACATTAAAAATGTTTCTTTCCGGTCCAATGTCGGACCCTGTCCTACATCATCAAAAAGCCATTACATGTCCCTAGTTGGTTTCTCTCCAGAAAAAGCAGAGAAAAGCTTTCAATGGCCGAGAGAGGCCGAGAAAAGCCGGAAAAAAAATGGGGGCGGATCTGAGCAATATGCATAGTCACTTCACCACAGACATAACACGGACATAAACAAACAAGATAGCTGCTTCTGCACCAGCGCTCAAACAAAAGCGTGGACATTTACCAAGCTTTTTGAGATGTTATAGTAATAAAATAATGACTTAGATAGCATTTATTGAGGAGTGATCAGGCGATGAACTGATGTGCCTGACAGGCGCTGAATAAATGGACCGCAAAGGGTTAAAATATATTACAGCATCTATTACTACCCCTTAATAAGGACGTGGTTTTCACACAAGTAATAAGAATTTGTTCGTTACTCTCCCTGCACATAATTACTGCAAAACCTAATTATAAAATGCACTAGTGGGAACAGGGAGATGTCCTCATTATACTGAAGTTATGTTATAATAAAGTGTAACTGTGCAGGGCCTGTTCAAGTAGCTACAAGAGAGCTAGGTCTGTAATTACAACTAGCACTTGACATGTGTTCTACTTCAGGCACTTATTGAATAAAGGTTCTTGCAGGACTCGAATAAATTGAAAATCATTATTTAAAAAGATCCATGCTGAAAGTATATATCTGTATGAATGCCCACATAAAATTAACTCTTGTTAATACTGTAAATCACAGAAATTTGTACATTATGAACCTGAATTTAGGAAGAAAGGGATACTAGACGAGAACCATTTTGAACGGTGTTGAGGAGCTGCCAAACCAAGAACATGGACTAACTTTGGGCAATTTTTAAAAGTCAATTCCAGCTTACAACCGAGATGCTCCTGGAAGCAAGGGTGTGCCTGGATCATGTGCCTCCGGCTGCAGAGACAGTGAGATGGTGTTGTAGCGAGGGTGTGCCCAGATAATGTGTCTCCGGCTGCAGAGACGGTGAGATGGTGTTGTAACGAGGGTCTGTCCAGATCACGTGTCTCCGGAGACAGAGACAGCGAGATGGTGTTGTAACGAGGGTGTGTCCAGATCATATGCCTCAGGGTGCAGAGTTAGTGAGATGTTGTTGTAACGAGGGTGTGTCCAGATCATGTGCCTCCGGGTGCAGAGACAGTGAGATGGTGTTGTAGTGAGGGTGTGTCCAGGTCATGTGCCTCCGGCTGCAGAGACAGTGAGATGGTGTTGTAGCGAGGGTGTGTCCAGATCATGTGCCTCCGGGTGCAGAGACAGTGAGATGGTGTTGTAGCGAGGGTGTGTCCAGATCATGTGCCTCCGGGTGCAGGGACAGTGAGATGGTGTTGTAGCGAGGGTGTGCCCAGATTATGTGCCTCCGGGTGCAGAGACAGTGAGATGGTGTTGTAGCGAGGGTGTGTCCAGATCATGTGCCTCCGGCTGCAGAGACAGTGAGATGGTGTTGTAGCGAGGGTGTGTCCAGATCATGTGCCTCCGGGTGCAGAGGCAGTGAGATGCAGCTATGACGCAGTACTAGCCTATGTAAAATCACCTAAAACATATGAGAGGAGACCATTCAGCTCATCTTGCTAGTTTGGTTGTTAATAGCTTATTGATCCCAGAATCTCATCAAGCAGTTTCTTGAAGGATCCCAGGGTGTCAGCTTTAACAACATTACTGGGGAGTTGGTTCCAGACCCTCACAATTCTCTGTGTAAAAAAGTGCCTCCTATTTTCTGTTCTGAATGCCCCTTTATCTAATCTCTATTTGTGACCCCTGGTCGTTGTTTCTTTTTTCAGGTCCAAAAAGTCCCCTGGGTCGACATTGTCTACACCTTTTAAGATTTTGAATGTTTGAATCAGATCATCGCGTAGTCGTCTTTGTTCAAGACTGAATAGATTCAATTCTTTTAGCCTGTCTGCATACGACATGCCTTTTAAGACCGGGATAATTCTGGTTGCTCTTCTTTGCACTCTTTCTAGAGCAGCAATGTCCTTTTTGTAACAAGGTGACCAGAACTGAACACAATATTCTAGGTGAGGTCTTACTAATGCATTGTAAAGTTACTTCCCTTGATTTAAATTCAACACTTCTCACAACATATCCGAGCATCTTGTTGGCCTTTTTTATAGCTTCCCCACATTGTCTAGATGTTTTATAGCTTCCCCACATTGTCTAGAATTACAGTAGCTTCAAAGCACAATTTCAAAGGCCTTAGCACATTAAAACATATTAATATATATACTTTTCTCACAACCTTGATCGGATCAAAAAACATTCTCTCAGTACCTGTATAGAAATCATGGCTGAGCCAGTACAGTAAGTGCCCTTGCAGAATCAGCAGCATCTCGGAGACCATGGGAACATTTCAGTGAAAGCCTTTCTTGTGTTGTTGTGTCTCCTCTTTTGCACTGTATGCTGCACAGGCACACATCATAAGCATGTTCATTCGCTTGGATTTATCATGGTGATGGTCATGGCACTTCTTAACCACATATTGTGAGGTTGATTAGAATATTGTGTAAAGTAAACAGCGATTGGCGTGCCTTTGTCCTCCAAATAGTGGGCGTGTGTGTTAGCTCTTTGGCTTAGTGCGCATAAATTGGCACTTAGACTCAAAACGCAAATAATTAGTCTGAGTTTGTAACTGAAGACACACGTACTGTGTGCTCCTACTCACTGGCTGAAATCTATGCTGCTGGTTGAATCAACATCTAAATAAATAAGTGGATTGCAGTTAATTTGTTTGCTAAGGTAATTACGCTACACTTAATTGTAATGAAGCTTTAGAAACTGTGCTGGGCTGTGTTGAATTGTGAGGTTGATTAGAATATTGTGTTAAGTATATGACTCTAGGCCTACAGGATAGTATAACTTGGTAAACAATGTCGTAGAACGCCAGCCGTTCGAAGGGCCACACGTCCAAGGGCAGTCTGAGCTGTGGCCGTCATATATATATATATATATATATATATATATATATATATATATATATATATATATATATAGTAAAAGAATCGCCTTCACCGCGGTTCATTGCCCCTTTAAAAACACCGACCCAACACACAGAAATGGATTTTTGAAAGCGCGGTTGCGCCATTTTTAATGAACAATACAAAAGCAAAATAAACAAAACAAACACCTAGCTCTCTTTGAGCAATAACTAAACAAAACAGGAACCTAAACTAAAAGACAGGACAGCTAAGCTGTTTACCTGTAACAAAAACAAAACAAACAGAACAGCACACACAGAAAAGGATTCACTCTACCTTTCCCCTTTGAAATTACAGCTGTACCCACACACCAGCACAGTCAGGCTTCTACCCTCTTCAGCAGCCACCCTGAGCAGACTGACTGCTCTCCTTATAAACCCTGCACCTGGCTCTAATTTTCAATCAATTTTCAGGTAATGATTAACAATAAAACAATTAAAACAATTAAACAATTAAACAAAACAAACTCAAAATGTGCCTATGCACATGTTTTCCTGCAGGGGGAATTCAACCCCCTCCCTGCTGTGTTACAATATATATATATATATATATATATATATATATATATATATATATATATATATATATATATATATAATTCTGCTGCTATTGTATATATTATCTGTTGGACTTTCTGGTAAACTAACAAAACCACTGATCCATTAACCTCAGTGGATGTTATATTAGGCACTTGCTAATGCTTTTGTACTTTACTACCTGGGACTGAAGGGGTTTTTTATGCTGTGATCCATATTGCATCATTTTGTGTTCTATGCTCCCATGGATGTTTGAATGTTAATTAAAATGATCATTAACAACAGTGAGATTGAATTATCACTCGCATGTGATTTCTGTCGTATGGTACAAGGCACTAAAGGCATACACAGTTTAACAAGCCTCATGCCCAGCTATGATCAGCAAACAAAAAAGCCTGCATAAAGAGTTATCTAATTCAATTCGAAGACGCTGCCTCATTATTATTGATTGGTACTGAAAAAATGCGTAAATTGAAAATAAAGTAAAAGTCAGGAAATATCATCTTGCAATGAACAGGTTTTTAACAGGTTCTTACGATGTCGTGTACGGTGTCACATATTTCAAATTTTGCATGTGATTCGTATCAAATTACCTTCATACTGGGCTTGTTTGTATCTGAATATCTCATAGGGAGCTCAAAGCAACCCACGAACACATATGAGTGAGTCTCAACGTGGCTGACGCACCACCCTGTACTAGTGTATGAACTATCCTTAAGAGTGCAGAAGATATAAACCATGTTCAAACCTTAGAACTGTATAAGAACAATATAGGCTATCTAATAACCGCAGACAGATGGACACACTGATAACGTTTCTCACATTTTTATATGGCAGCTCCACAATCGGGAGAATATATATTTTGCCCTCCATAATGAATTATAAAGTGCAACGCCAATCACATTGAATATAAAAGCTTTTTTTTAAAAAATGCAATTCTCAAGTCTGCAAAACATAAAAGTGCCTGATTTTGTTTTGAAACTGGAAAATGAGTGGTTACCATGCACAGGCATGATGGAAAATACTGTAAAGTGACTGCATCTGTATTTGTCACCACCTTTTTTTATTTTCTGTGCAAAATCCATGGACGAACATGTATTTAAGAAAAATAAAACTGTGCTCAGTTCTTCTCAGTGGGCTGTTTTTTTTTTTTCTCCTGTGCTTGCTTTTATAGTACATTTCTCCTTTGTTGCTGCTTCTATGAAACTTACAACTGCATCAGAATGTACCCACGCTGCTATACTGACACAAGTTAAAATAACAACACAACATTGCCCCTGGCAGACAAAACTTGCAAACATTTCATTTTTGCTGCCTGGCATTCTAACCCAAGGACCCAGTAGCAACACTTGGAATTGTAGGAAGCACTCTGGCAGTCTGCAACGCACAGAGTATTGCATCAACCTTTCTAGGATGAACTGCACAAGACACTCAGCTATTTGACACCCCCTGGATACTCATGTAGATATGTAGATATGGAGGTGGGCTGCTAAGCTTGCTTGGCTGGCAGCTGAACTGTGTACCAGAGCGATAAAGATGAGGCCTTGCCTTCCACGAATTTATATATAAACGTTGCTAAGGTTTTTATATATACAGTATATATATATATATATAAATATAGTATTACTGGAAAGTGTGTAAGGAATGGGACTGGTCTGCGCTATTGCTTGCTTAGGATAGAAATGATGCCCAGTGATTTACTACCTCCCATTTTGTTGAAGTTGAATAATGCTAATATAACTTAGTTTTAGTATTTCTTATTTTGGATACTAATCAATATGAACAATGTAATGAAAAAACAGAATTCCCTACAGGCATATACTGTACAGTGTAATTCACCTTACTACAAATTCTGGAACTCAATAAACTGTGAACACCAACTAGCAAATTGTGCTTTCAAAAGCAATATCTACCAGGGGATCTTCGGGTCCTGGTAGAGCTTCTCAGGAACCAGGGACCATATGAGATTCTGGGATCAATAAGCTACTAACAACCAAACGAGCAAGATGGGCTGAATGGCTTCCTCTCGTTTGTAAACTGTCTTATGTTCTTATGTTCTTATCTCCCATGTGCAAACCCATAGTAAAGCATAGAACAAAGTATGATTCAAAACATATGAGTCCAACACCCAGAACATTACACCCAATCTACTTCACCTTGAACCATCAGGAACGTATAGCAAATCCAAACCCATTCCTGAACCATCAGGAACGTATTAGAAATCCAATCCCAATCTTGAACCATCAGGAACGTATCAGAAATCCAAACCCAATCCTGAACCATCAGGAAGGTATCAGAAATCCAAACCCAATCCTGAACCATCAGGAACGTATCAGAAATCCAAACCCAATCCTGAACTATCAGGAACGTATTGGAAATAATAAAACCCAATCCTGAACCATCAGGAACGTATCGGAAATCCAAACCCAATCCTGAACCATCAGGAACGTATTGGAAATTCAAACCCAATCCTGAACTATCAGGAACGTATTGGAAATAATAAAACCCAATCCTGAACCATCAGGAACGTATCGGAAATCCAAACCCAATCCTGAACCATCAGGAACGTATCGGAAATCCAAACCCAATCCTGAACCATCAGGAACGTATCGGAAATCCAAACCCAATCCTGAACCATCAGGAACGTATCGGAAATCCAAACCCAATCCTGAACCATTAGGAACGTATTGGAAATTCAAACCCAATCCTGAACTATCAGGAACGTATTGGAAATCCAAACCCAATCCTGAACCATGAGGAACGTATTGGAAATTCAAACCCAATCCTGAACCATCAGGAACGTATCGGAAATCCAAACCCAATCCTGAACCATCAGGAACGTATTGGAAATCCAAACCCAATCCTGAACCATCAGGAACGTATTGGAAATCCAAACCCAATCCTGAACCATAAGGAAGGTAACAGAAATCCAAACCCAATCCTGGGACAGTGCTGTGGTTCTTTTCCATTAGTTAGCCTGTGAGGCTTTTCCTGTCAATCTCATGATTGGGATTTCGAGCCCCTCTGTGTGCACAGTTCAGTGCAGCTCCTGGCTGGTCACTCCTTTGTTACAATGGAGACCAGGCAATAATAAAGTAATCACTGCTTGTAATCTCATTGCTGTCTGACATGAAGTCAGGGCTTGATGTTGTTGGTGGAGCCGTTCAAAATGTTTTGGTTTTTCTTGGGGTCATCGCTCTTATATGTCTTGTCCAGGTGATTGATTTAGTGTCAAACAGGGGCAACCCTTGCAGTTGGTTTTGATGAATTTAAGAGAAAAATGACGAGAGAAAAACCCTACACAAAGAGAAATAAACAAACAACGAAACAGAATTGGAACACAAGTCTCCGTGGGTTCCATGCATGTGCTCTGCCACTGTGCTATCTATCCCACTGACTAGCTATGGAAAATGCACTTTGAAAATCAGGCCTGATTTCTGCATATGAGAACCCTCACCTTCATTAGGAAACTGGTCTATACTAAAGATAGCATGTCACCCATTGTGTTGATTAATAATAGCATTAGCCTTCCCAGGTTATTCCACTGGGACAGATAAACAGAAAAAACACATTCTCTGTCCCTGTCCTTGTTTCTACTCACTGCATTGATTTCCTTTATAAGACAAAATCATTCTGAAGGAAATAAAAATGTAATCTTTCGAGAAACAACAAGCACTTCTTCAATAGGTAGAAATGAGCACACCTCACACAGAGGCATGTCATGTTTAGAAAGTGACCCAAAGAAAATTGATTATTTTAGATTTATAGTTCGGCAGTTCCCTCGGGGTAGGATACATTAGTCAATGTGGACTGTATTTTTGTCATGTTCATATGACTTTATTTGATATTGGCTGATGGCAGTCATAATTCACCTGTAAAATGATCAATTTTCATTTCCTACATAGCGCTGGGTTTTCTTTTGTAATATATGCCTTTAAACAGATGACACCCTGAAGCAAGTCAACAGACCTTTCTGAGTTGCAGACATCACTCGGCCCCAGTCTGGTGTCGTCTGTCATCTGTGTGTGTAAATATGTTATTGATTGGGTATAGTTATACTTTAGACACCACGACTGATGGGAGACAAATAGAATTTGCTTTAGTTTATCAGCCTTACTGAATTGAACTTTCCAAGTTTGAAAGTACATTTAAGGAAGGGCATAAAAAATTCAATGAGATTTTTGAACTGTTCCCCATAAATGCGACAATTTGCATTTCATATTACCAAGAACAAACCACTATGATATCCAACCACTACAAGTTACAGTACAATTCCAACTATGAACTCCAGCACCCGCATTCTGGGCTGGAGTGGCCCCAGAAAGCAAGCTCGACAGCCCTACTGTAACTACCGTTGCTCTTGATAGTAGCAAGTTTAGTTTTAATATCGTCCAAAAAAAAAAATAGAAGGTAGTTTAAAAAAGATATATTTCTTGACTTCAGATAAATAATATCAATTAATAAATTAATAAATCACTTTGATGTAGCAGTCACTATAATGACAGGCCTGTGAAATAAACAGTGTTCATTACTTTCTTGCTTCCATGGCATTAAGCTTAGAACCAACATACAAAAATAATACTTTTTCTTGTGGAAGCAGAGGCCCCTGTGTTTGATATCTCACTGTACCTGACAGAGGCCCCTGTGTTTGATGTCTCACTGCAGAGGCCCGTGTGTTTGATATCTCACTGTAAGTGATAGAAGCCCCTGTGTTTGATATCTCACTGCATAGGCCCCTGTGTTTGATATCTCACTGCCAAGGCCCATGTGTTTGATTTCTCACTGTACCTGACAGAAGCCCCTGTGTTTGATACCTCACTGCAGGGGCCCCTGTGTTTGATATCTCACTGTACCTGACAGAGGCCCCTGTGTTTGATGTCTCACTGCAGAGGCCCCTGTGTTTGATACCTCACTGCAGAGGCCCCTGTGTTTGATATCTCACTGTACCTGATAGAAGCCCCTGTGTTTGATATCTAACTGCAGAGGCCCCTGTGTTTGATATCTCACTGCAGAGGCCCCTGTGTTTGATATCTCACTGTACCTGATAGAAGCCCCTGTGTTTGATATCTCACTGCAGAGGCCCCTGTGTTTGATATCTCACTGCAGAGGGCCCCTGTGTTTGATATCTCACTGCAGAGGCCCCTGTGTTTGATATCTCATTGCAGAGGCCCATGTGTTTGATATCTCACTGTACCTGACAGAAGCTCCTGTGTTTGATACCTCACTGCAGAGGCCCCTGTGTTTGATATCTCACTGCATAGGCCCCTGTGTTTGATATCTCACTGCAGAGGCCCCTGTGTTTGATATCTCACTGTACCTGATAGAAGCCCCTGTGTTTGATATCTCACTGCAGAGGCCCCTGTGTTTGATATCTCACTGCATAGGCCCCTGTGTTTGATATCTCACTGCAGAGGCCCCTGTGTTTGATATCTCATTGCAGAGGCCCATGTGTTTGATATCTCACTGTACCTGACAGAAGCTCCTGTGTTTGATACCTCACTGCAGAGGCCCCTGTGTTTGTTATTTCACTGCAGAGGGCCCCTGTGTTTGATATCTCACTGCAGAGGCCCTTGTGTTTGATATCTCATTGCAGAGGCCCATGTGTTTGATATCTCACTGTACCTGACAGAAGCTCCTGTGTTTGATACCTCACTGCAGAGGCCCCTGTGTTTGTTATTTCACTGCAGAGGGCCCCTGTGTTTGATATCTCCCTGTACCTGACAGAAGCTCCTGTGTTTGATATCTCACTGCAGAGGCCCCTGTGTTTGATATCTCACTGCATAGGCCCCTGTGTTTGATATCTCACTGCATAGGCTCCTGTGTTTGATATCTCACTGCAGAGGCCCCTGTGTTTGTTATTTCACTGCAGAGGGCCCCTGTGTTTGATATCTCACTGTACCTGACAGAGGCCCCTTCTACCATCTTCGAAACATCTCCAAAGTCTGTCCCTACCTTTCCCTCCCAGGTGCAGAGATACTTTGTCATGCATTTGTCTCCTCTCGACTCGACTACTGCAACTCTCTATATGGTGGTCTCCTGGCACGCACCATAAACCGACTGCAGCTAGTTCAGAATGCCACTCCCAGGATCCTTACCAGATCTTACCAGGTCTTGCCCAGCTGCACTGGCTACCTGTAAAGTTCAAGATTATTTTCAAAACTCTCCTGCTCACCTACAATGCCCTTCATCATACAGGTCCCGAGTACCTCCTAAACCTGCTGACCTGCTATGTCCCTGCCCGCAAGCTGAGGTCCCCTTACTCTGCCCTGCTTGTTATCCCCAAGCAAAAGTGCAGCACACTTGGAGAACGCTCGTTCAGCTTCATGGCTCCAACTCTCTGGAACTCTCTCCCAGCTTTGGTGCACTGCTACTATTTCATGTATTACGCTACTATCATGTATGATGCACTTTCCACTGTATTTAATTTATTATGCATTTTTCACTGTATTGTTTTATGCATTTTTTTTTACTGTATATCATGTATTATGCATTTCTCTGTATTTAAAGTATTATGCATTTTCTTGTTGTTACTGCATCTTGTAAAGCGCTTTGTGATGGTGGTCCACTATGAAAGGTGCTATATAAAATAAAGATTGATTGATTGATTGATTGATTGACTGTGTTTGATATCTCATTGCCAGGGTGCTGGCAGGTGGAGCCGATGCCTGTGAGATCCAATCTCAACGATGTCAGAATAATCCCACTTCCCAGAATATGTGCATTATTGTATATAAACCAGAGCTCCTTTGTTTTGATGATCCACTGCCAGAATGACAAGTCGCTGCTGTGTCTCCAATGATTTGTTATGATCCCCTAGCAAGCAGAAAGATACACAGGCTGGTCTGCACACAGGCGGACAATAAATCTAAAGTGTTAGACACTTAACATGAGGATTTGCATTTAATTGGCATGTCACAATCCCAGTAAAAGTGTCTTAATACGAATGTGGAATAGAATTGGAATGTTACAATCCCAGTAAAAGAAGTGTCTTAATAAGAATGTGGAATGGAATTGGAATGTTACAATCCCAGTAAAAGAAGTGTCTTAATAAGAATGTGGAATGGAATTGGAATGTTACAATCCCAGTAAAAGAAGTGTCTTAATAAGAATGTGGAATGGAATTGGAATGTTACAATCCCAGTAAAAGAAGTGTCTTAATAAGAATGTGGAATGGAATTGGAATGTTACAATCCCAGTAAAAGAAGTGACTTAATAAGAATGTGGAATGGAATTGGAATGTTACAATCCCAGTAAAAGAAGTGTCTTAATAAGAATGTGGAATGGAGTTTGCATGTCACAATCCCAGTAAAATAAGTAAAAGAAGCTACTGCACTAACAAGTAATTACGTTGTGATAGGTGTTACAGAAACGTGGTTATCCAAGAGTGATGGAGACGAATATAATATTAGTGGGTATACACTGTATAGGAAAGACAGGCAGGACAGAAGTGACGGAGGGTTAGTGCTATACATCAAACAGTCTTGAAGCCCAGGTGTTAAATCTGGGAGAAAAAAACAATGCAGAATCAATATGGGTCAGAATAATGTACAAAAATTCAAAGGGCATAATAATAGGGGCATACTATAGACCACCAAATTCAGACACTGAGCAAAATAATCTGTTATACAATGACATTAGAAATGCATGCAGCAAAGGAGAAGCCATACTAATGGGGGATTTCAACTTCCCCCATATAAAATTAAATTGAAATGATGCAAATGACTGCTTCCTAATGCAATTTGTCAAGGGAGGATACGGGCGACATGCCCCACACATCGACCTGTTCCTATCCAGTTCTAAATAACTTTAGCATAACAGATGCTGAAGTGTTAAAGGGACTAGGAGCTCTTAAAATAAACAAGTCCCCTGGACCGGATCAGATCCTCCCAATAGTACTCAAAGAAATGAATGAAGTGATTTACAAACCACTAACCAAGATCATGCAACAGTCTCTTGACACAGGGGTTGTACCGACAAACTGGAAAACAGCAAACATAATACCGATTCACAAAAGGGAGACAAAACCGAACCAGGTAACTACAGACAAATAAGCCTGACTTCTATTATATGTAAACTTATGGAAACTATAATAAGATCCAAAATGGAAAATTATCTATATGGTAACAATATCCTGGGAGACAGTCAGCATGGTTTTAGGAAAGGGAGATCGTGTCTAACTAACCTTCTTGATTTTCTTTGAGGATGCAACATCGACAATGGATAACTGCAAAGCATACGACATGGTTTATTTAAATATAAAGTCCCACATAAAAGATTCATTCTCAAACTGAACGCAGTAGGGATTCAAGGAAATGCATGCATATGGATTAGGGAGTTGTTAACATGTAGAAAACAGAAAGTACTGATTAAAGGAGAAACCTCAAAATGGAGTGAGGTAACCAGTGGAGTACCACAGGGATCAGTATTAGGTCCTCTGCTATTCCTAATCTACATTAATGATTTAGATTCTGGTATAGTAAGCAAACTTGTTAAATTTGCAGACAACACAAAAATAAGAGGCGTGGCAAACACTGTTGCAGCAGCAAAGGTCATTCAAAATTATTTAGACAGCATTCAGAACTGGGCAGACACATGGCAAATGACATTTAATAGAGAAAAGTGTAAGGTACTGTACGCAGGCAATAAAAATTTGCATTATAAATATCATATGGAAGGTACTGAAATTGCACTGTTTCCCTAATGCAAAGCAATTGCAATGTTTTCATTCCCCACCCTGCTGTTTTCAATACTAGTGTAGCCTGTGCTTTCAGTTCACCTTGAGATACACCAGTGCCAGGAATATACTGAAATTAAAGAAGGAATCTATGAAAAAGACCTAGGAGTTTATGTTGACTCCGAAATGTCTTCATCTAGACAATGTGGGAAGCTATAAAAAAGACCAACAAGATCCTCGGATATATAGTGAAAAGTGTTGAATTTAAATCAAGAGAAGTAATGTTAAATCTTTACAATGCATAAGTAAGACCTCACCTAGAATATTGTGTTCAGTTCTGGTCACCTCACTACAAATAGGATATTGCTGCTCTAGAAAGAGTGCAAAGAAGAGCGACCAGAATTATTCTGGGTTTAAAAGGCATGTCATATGCAGACAGGCTTAAAGAACAGCACACATTCTTACAGAATAATGTTCTTCCATGAAAACATCCGATTTATTACATAGAAAGTTCTGGATTTTCCAAAACAGCACAATAAAAGCACAATGGAGATTATACAGAATATTTCAGGAATGTTCTAATGGCTTTACCTCACAATAACAATAACGATAATGTAGACAAAGCATTCAAACCCAGAATCCAGTTCAAATACCAATACATGGAAATAATACAGAATTCCCTACGATGTTGTTGTTTTCGTTCTTTCATTTTCAATATTTATGCAACGTCACTTTACTCAACTCAAAGGACTTGGAAAGCAGGGTAAAGTTAAAATACACACTGTTTCCTCTGCGCCCTCAGCAGGGTAAAGTTAAAATACACACTGTCTCCTCTGCGTCCCCCGCAGGTGAAGTTAAAACACACACTGTCTCCTCTGTGTCCCCAGCAGGGTAAAGTTAAAATACACACTGTCTCCTCTGCGCCCTCAGCAGGGTAAAGTTAAAATACACACTGTCTCCTCTGCGCCCTCAGCAGGGTAAAGTTAAAATACACACTGTCTCCTCTGTGTCCCCAGCAGGGTAAAGTTAAAATACACACTGTCTCCTCTGTGTCCCCAGCAGGGTAAAGTTAAAATACACACTGTCTCCTCTGCGCCCCCAGCAGGGTAAAGTTAAAATACACACTGTCTCCTCTGCGCCCCCAGCAGGGTAAAGTTAAAATACACACTGTCTCCTCTGCGCCCTCAGCAGGGTAAAGTTAAAATACACACTGTCTCCTCTGTGTCCCCAGCAGGGTAAAGTTAAAATACACACTGTCTCCTCGGGGTCCCCAGCAGGGTAAAGTTAAAATACACACTGTCTCCTCTGCGCCCCCAGCAGGGTAAAGTTAAAATACACACTGTCTCCTCTGCGCCCCCAGCAGGGTAAAGTTAAAATACACACTGTCTCCTCTGTGTCCCCAGCAGGGTAAAGTTAAAATACACACTGTCTCCTCTGTGTCCCCAGCAGGGTAAAGTTAAAATACACACTGTCTCCTCTGCGCCCCCAGCAGGGTAAAGTTAAAATACACACTGTTTCCTCTGCGCCCCCAGCAGGGTAAAGTTAAAATACACACTGTCTCCTCTGCGCCCTCAGCAGGGTAAAGTTAAAATACACACTGTCTCCTCTGCGCCCCCAGCAGGGTAAAGTTAAAATACACACTGTCTCCTCTGTGTCCCCAGCAGGGTAAAGTTAAAATACACACTGTTTCCTCTGCGTCCCCAGCAGGGTAAAGTTAAAATACACACTGTCTCCTCTGCGCCCTCAGCAGGGTAAAGTTAAAATACACACTGTCTCCTCTGTGTCCCCAGCAGGGTAAAGTTAAAATACACACTGTCTCCTCTGCGCCCTCAGCAGGGTAAAGTTAAAATACACACTGTCTCCTCGGCGTCCCCAGCAGGGTAAAGTTGAAATACACACTGTCTCCTCTGTGCCCTCAGCAGGGTAAAGTTAAAATACACACTGTCTCCTCTGCGTCCCCAGCAGTGTAAAGTTAAAATACACACTGTCTCCTCGGGGCCCCCAGCAGGGTAAAGTTAAAATACACACTGTCTCCTCGGGGCCCCCAGCAGAAAGGAGAGAATGAGTTTAGCTAGAACGCTGTATACAGTGCAGCACATGTGGAGAGATGCCTTCAAGCTAGAACACTGTATACAGTGCAGCACATGTGGAGAGATGCCTTCAAGCTAGAACACTGTATACAGTGCAGCACGTGTGGAGAGATGCATTCAAGCTGGAACGCTGTATACAGTGCAGCACGTGTGGAGAGATACCTTCATGCTAGAACGCTGTATACAGTGCAGCACGTGTGGAGAGATGCCTTCAAGCTAGTACGCTGCATACAGTGCAGCACGTGTGGAGAGATGCCTTCAAGCTAGAACGCTGTATACAGTGCAGCACGTGTGGAGAGATACCTTCATGCTAGAACACTGTATACAGTGCAGCACGTGTGGAGAGATGCCTTCAAGCTAGAACACTGTATACAGTGCAGCACGTGTGGAAAGATACCTTCAAGCTAGAACATTGTATACAGTGCAGCACGTGTGGAGAGATGCCTACCTTTCCCAGTCCCGGGTTGTCCTTGACTTTGTTGACGGCTCGCAGCAGGCATGGCGGTGCCGGCGGGGGAGAGCTCTGCAGAATCGCACTGAAGTTGGTGGGGAAGAGAGGGGGGTCACACACGTAGGATGGAGATGGACGATGTTTCTTCTTTTTGGAGGACAGATTCAGCTTCTGGGCAGCTCTGCGGGGCAGAAACAACAGTTAGAACATAAGAACATAAGAACATACGAATGTTCACAAAGGAGAGGAGGCCATTCGGTCCATCTTGCTCGTTTGGTTGTTTGTAGCTTATTGATCCCAGAATCTCATCAAGCAGCTTCTTGAAGACCCCAGGGTGTCAGCTTCAAAAACATTACTGGGGAGTTGGTTCCAGACTCCCACAATTCTCGGTGTAAAAAAGTGCCTCCTATTTTACTCTCTGAATGCCCCTTTATCTAATCTCCACTTGAGACCCCTGGTCCTTGTTTCTTTTTTCAGGTCGATTCACTTAGGCAAATACTATATTTTCCTGGTATATGGTATCTTTATATACAAATGTCATCCACAGTATCCATTTAAAAAATGAAAGAACATTTCTGCATGATGTGAATGAGCTTATAAAAGCAGGGCAAAGCTATACCCTAGAAGTGGCCCTTACTCAGCGCTATCTCTAAACGATGAAATACTTTAGATGTATGAAATGACTATGTTATTTTATGAGCCTATTGTTTTATGAGTAGGGAGATATCAGATGATACAAGAAGATATGCAATGTGTATAAAATACACACGTATGTCCAGCTATGTTTCATCCCCAGCATGCTCCCGCCCGCTTCTACATTACTCTTCCTTGACACTTTTCAATGGTAGGATCTGTTAACCTCTGTGGCCTGCTGCAGCTTTCCACCAGCATGCCATCTTCAAAAGATGCTGCATCTCACTGTCCTATCGTTTTAATAAAGGAGAGAGTACACCTGGCCCTGCAGTGCTTATGAAGCACGTTTTCTATGGAAATTATCCTACCAGCCTGTGTGAGAGACAGATTGTCTGTGATGAGGGAGCATGTGTGAGTTTTTCACAGCAGGTACATTATACTCAGCTTTCACACCCACTGGGTAATGTACTGCAGTGGTGCTAAAGTATCTTCAGTGCATTCACATGTTTCTACAATCTCCTGGTCATTCTCATGTCTGTCTGGTATACCTGCTGTAGAGCACTATTTATAATCATAATAACTGTTATTTTAATAAAGCACCTTTCATAGCAAACCACCATCCCAAAGCACTTTACAAGATACAAGACTAGGGTGTGTGAACTATGCATCAGCTGCGAGTCACTTACAACAACATCTCACCTGACAGACGGAGCACAAGGAGGTTAAGTGACTTGCTTAGGGTCAAACAATGAGTCAGTGGTTGAGGTGGGATTTGAACCGGGGACCTGCTGGTTACAAGACTGTTTCTTTAACCACTGGACCACACAGCCTCCTACCTCTTACCACAAGCTCATTACAGACTCTCTGATTTCTCTGATTTCTGTCACAATGTTAAGTCAAGAAATCCAAGTGTTGACGAGATAATCTTCAACATATACCTGTTTTTAAATCAAGAATGAAAACGTATTTTTTCACAATAGCTTTCTATCTTAGTTTTCCTAAGTAGGTTCTTATTTTCTTTATTTAATAGATGATTAATGAATCACACAGATTGTAATTTTTTTCAGTTATATTGGAAAACTTGTCTCTCACACATAAAACCACAAATGAAGCGAACAATTGATTGTGTCCCCTCTCTGATGCTTGATGCATTCATTAACTCTCAACTGCAGTTCATCTGCTGTATCTATACCAAACTGGCTCAGTCAATCAGCAACCTAACCCTAACCCTGACCCCTAACCCTGACCCCTAACCCAAACCCTGACCCCTAACCCCTAACCCTGACCCCTAACCCCTAACCACAGAGCTTGCCAGTGCTACATTATTATTATTATTATTATTATTATTATTATTATTATTATTATTATTTATTTCTTAGCAGACGCCCTTACCCAGGGTGACATACAGTTGTATAGAAAAAATACATATCAAGAATTACAGTACAATTAAGAGCAAGATATAAAATACACTATTGCATTAAAATGATGGTATCTGAAGTCAATAGCAGTTTCTAGTCCACTCTATATTGCTCATGTCCTGAGAAAACAGATGGCATGTACTGCCTAGATGCCACGGAAGTATGCAATGCTGTCATGTTATGAAAATATATGTGGATATTGTCACTCTAAATGTTTTGCTCTTTTTTTTGTTTGTTCTGGTGTATATTCAAAGCCGATATTGTTTTATTGGGATGAGTTTCAATGAATTTCAGTTAGGCGTGGAACAGTTTTTTTTGTATTTAAAGCAAAAGAAATAAAACTGATGTTGCAGCAACCAGCCAATGTGTTATGTTGTGTTGTACAGAGCTGCTTCCACGTTTATGGTTGGCTGTTTATTTTTTCTTCATTTCATCATCTATCACACATCCTTATTATTGTTACACTCAGTACAAGGTTAAATACAATACTGAAGGCTTTGTGCCCCATATGTCTGAAGTCCCTCCTTGAGAGAAACCCAAGTACAGTCAGTTCAGTTCCTCAGACTGGCTTTACAGACATCCAATCACAGCCTATTGTTTTTAAAGCTCCTCCACACTTGCAAGGCTGCATTAAACGCTTCTTGAAAACAGATGGGCCCTTCCCTCTAAGTGCTTGTTGAACAAATCATCTTAAATGCCTCCCCTTGATAGTAAATAAAATCAGGCGGATATTGTTAGACTAATAGGAGCATGGAAGTGGTTACCTGTGTTTGTGTGCGTCTTACTGAATCAAAAATGAGTGGTTTTCAAGTGCTGGTGTTTGGGTTCAATTTAGCTCAGAAACGAGACAAATGGGCTACCAAGACTGGAGTGCCAGGTCAGGTCGCAGGGCTTGACTAGAATGAACGCCTTTAATCAGGGGATGCAGTTGCACATTGGGTACACTGCCAAACTGGAAGCTTAGGCACAGATTTGTGTTTATTTCAAATAGCCTTTGCCTTTTGATTTCAGAGAGCTAAAGGGAACATGGTCTACACCTGGCCACAAATCCAGTAGAGAATAAACCTCCATTTAACCGTCCCTTATTAAACAGAAATACACATTTCCATAGGCAGAGCTGGATGTGCAGTGCTCAACCATCATGAGTACAGCTTTCTGGGGTTGTGTTGCCACAGTTCAGTGGATTTCAACAACATACATTGTTTGTATTTACAGTGTTATTTCATTTCACAGTTTTCACTTGTTGGCAAGAAGATCTTAAATCTGCAGAAGAATGCAATTATCTGAATGTTTGCATTCTCTTGTGAATTATTAACACACAAACGCACTAAGGAATTTTCACGGCTAAACGTAGATTACAAGTGCAACTTCACGGCTAAATGTAGATTACAAGTGCAACTTCACGGCTAAATGTAGATTACAAGTGCAACTTCACGGCTAAATGTAGATTACAAGTGCAACTTCACGGCTAAATGTAGATTACAAGTGCAACTTGGATTAGAGCTTTGCTGCAGGCAGGGACATGCTGTCTGTAAAATAAATGTGCTATCCCTAAATTACACAATGTCTTGCATGTTCCCAACAATAGAGGCCTCTTTGGCAGATATACCGAAGATTAGAAGACTATAAGGGTGCCTACACCTTTACTCCTGATATGGCTGACTGAGAGAGGAGGTACAACCAGTGCCATCGATTCAGCCCCAAATAATACCAAGAGAGCTCAACTCTCCCCTAAGCACCGGGCACCAGTAACAACAAACTTCATTAGAATTTCTCTTGAACAGAAAGTAGACTCAAATGACAAACAAAGTGTTCATAACAGACAATGTAGTATGCTGATAAAGAAGCCACACAGAAGAAATTACTTCAATTCATCTGAATTGAAGCACTCTGCCAGGGAGCTGTAGATCAGGTGCAGTTCAATTGCCTTCCATGATGTATTGGTCGGCTGCATGCTCACCTGAGAGGATGGGTGCGTTCACGGAGATCATTACGTGCAGATTCTGTGCAGAATCTGTCCAGTTCATAGAAGATCATTGGCTAAATTGGTCAGATGATCTCCGTGAACGCACCCGATGACTTCCATGATGTATTGGTCGGCTGCATGCTCACCTGAGAGGATGGGTGCGTTCACGGAGATCATTACGTGCAGATTCTGTGCAGAATCTGTCCAGTTCATAGAAGATCATTGGCTAAATTGGTCAGATGATCTCCGTGAACGCACCCGATGACTTCCATGATGTATTGGTCGGCTGCATGCTCACCTGAGAGGATGGGTGCGTTCACGGAGATCATTACGTGCAGATTCTGTGCAGAATCTGTCCAGTTCATAGAAGATCATTGGCTAAATTGGTCAGATGATCTCCGTGAATGCACCCGATGACTTCCATGATGTATTGGTCGGCTGCATGCTCACCTGAGAGGATGACTTTATCTGTGCTCACTTACACACCTGCCAGAAACAAGACTCTGAGACAAGTCAAGATGCCACTGAACAGGGACAAGCCCATTGCAACAGAATCCCCTCTGAGACAAGTCAAGATGCCACTGAACAGGGACAAGCCCATTGCAACAGAATCCCCTCTGAGACAAGTCAAGATCCTACTGAATAGGGACAAGCCCATTGCAACAGAATCCCCTCTGAGGCAAGTCAAGATGCCACCGGACAGGGACAAGCTCATTGCAATCTGCTGGAGGGGTGTGAGGGGAACGGTGTAGGGCCAGAAAGTGGTACATCGTCAGAATGTGGTACACGTACCAAAATATTACACGTGTAAGGTTAGAAAACGGTACGCTGTCAAAAAGTGGTACATTTGTATTTCAAGTCTTTTAATGCATGTACAAGTTCTTTTTTTGGTTTTCAATAGCGGTATAGCCTTCGCTACAATGTGAAGCAAGAAAGTATTGAATAGGCTACTGATGTACAGTGCCGTGAAAAAGTATTTGCCCCCTGTCTAATTTTCTGCATTTTTACATATTTCTGACACTGAATGTTATCAGATCTTCAACCAAAACCTAATATTAGATAAAAGGCTGTGTGGTCCAGTGGTTAAAGAAACAGGCTTGTAATCAGGAGGTCCCCGGTTCAAATCCCACCTCAGCCACTGACTCATTGTGTGACCCTGAACAAGTCACTTAACCTCCTTGTGCTCCGTCTTTTGGGTGAGACGTAGTTGTAAGTGACTCTGCAGCTGATGCTTAGTTCACACACCCTAGTCTCTGTAAGTCACCTTGGATAAAGGCGTCTGCTAAATAAACAAATAATAAAATAATAATAAAAGGGACCATATAACACACAAATTTGATACATATTTCATTCATTTATTAAAGAAAGTTATGCAACACCCAATGCCCCCATGTGAAAAAGTAATCGCCCCCTTAGACTCAATAACTGGTTACGCCACCTTAATAACTGCAACCAAACGCTTCCTGTAGTTATTGATTAATCTCTCACAGCGCCGTGGAGGAATTTTGACCCACTCCTCCATGCAGAACTGCTTCAACTCAGTGACATTAGCTATAGTGTCAAACAGCTGACCCTAATTATCCCTTTAATTGGGTTGAGTTAACTGGGGGGGGGCAATAACTTTTTCACACCTGAAGATTGCATGTTTGATTACCTTGCACACCAAACAAATGAAAAAAGCACCAAACTTTGGTGTCATTTTTTCTCTCAGACTCCCTCTATATACTACTACAACCCACAAAAAAATCTGACCAAATACTATGTGAAAAATGTGCAAAAATGCAGAAAATCAGACAGGGGGCAAATACTTTTTCATGGCACTGTATGCTTGCTTTAAATATATACATTTCAGAACCATTAGTTGTGTTCATAAGTTGCTGCAAACCTTAACACTGCGTTAAAACAATATGCAGATTTAAGCTTGTGGAGCCTACATTATTTTCACATTTTTACATGTGATTGTGTTCCCTCATATAAACAGATGGATAAAATATATAATAATTGTATTAAATGAAGTGTATATGCATGCTGCCTGTGTGTCTGTATACCAAGGACTCAACATCGGATATGTTATTTTGGCTATAGCTAGTGTAACACAGCAGGGAGGGGGGTTAATATCCTCCCTGCAGAAAACATGTGCGTGGGCACATTTTGGTTTAATTTAATTGTTTTGCTTTATTATTTAAGCACATTTAGTTTAATTGTTTTATTGTTAATTATCCCCTGCACCTGGTAGTTATTGTAAATTAGAACCAGGTGCAGGGTATTTAAAGAGTGCAGTCAGCCTGCACAGGGCTGCTGTGTGAAGAGCCTGCTTGTGAGTGTGTGCAGGCGTACAAAGAAAGAAAGTAAGTAAGTAAGTAAGTAAGGTAGAGTGAAACATGTTTGAGTGGTGTGTTAAAACTGTGTTTATTTTGATTTGTTTTACAGGGAAAGTGTCAGTTAAAAAAGAGCTAGGGTTGTATTTTGTGTTTTATTTTTGTTTGTTTATTAAAGGTAGCGTGTCGGTGGTTAAAAATCAATTTCTGTGTCTAAAGTTTGGGGATAAAGTGTCTGCAGTATGTGTGTGTATATATTTATATATATATATATATATATATATATATATATATATATATATATATATATATATAAATATATAATTTCACTCTCTATAGGAATGTTACCATGTAAATGTAAGCTATGTTAATATGTACAGTTTGACTCTGGCCTAATGGTGTAAGAGTGTCATTAAGTGTGACAAAGTGCCATTCGTTTTTCATCAGGGAAGTCTAGTGGGTATATTTCCTGACTCCCCTCACATGAGATTGTCATAACAGTGGCGTAGCCAGGATTTAGTTTCGGGGCGGGGGCGTGGAGATTTTTGCAGATGGGTAATAATTAGGGTTGTCAATAAAATCGCAGTTAACTTTTGCAATCAGCCGATTATAAAACAAACTTACATGAGATGGACGCAGTAATTGTATCAATTAAATATGCGATTAAAACCAAGATTAACTGAGATTCATTTTTTTAATCACTTAACAGCCTCGTAATAATTTTATAAAAATGTTTCTGTGAGTAAAACTTCAAAAACTACACTCCAAACTGGCAATGTATTTGAAATCGCCCTAACTGTGATATTCTCCTGGCAATCCCATTTACAGCCACTACTATGCAGTTACCAAACATACATGTTAAATAACAGAAAGAATAACCTACCTTACCTGATGTTTAGATCCCCAAGTACATCCTCCTGTTTTTCATTGCAAATTTGAGTACTTATAGTTAATATCCAGAATATTAAAATATTTGCACAACCACAGTATACTGTACTACATCCCTATGATAAAAAACCATGTGGATTCCACTTGGAGAATTGCTGGGAACTGCAAGAAGAGTCTCCTCATCGGAATAAAAACAGCATGCCATGAATGGATAAAAGGTCAGTACCATTATTTTTCCCTGGATTTGACTTTTGTAAAATGCAGTTCTTTTTCAGTGTAATATGTAAAATAAATCAACAATAAAAATAAACACCTTTGTTGATACCGTCCAAGACATGCAGGGGCGAGGGGTAAAACAGTCAAGAAAAATGGCATGAAAAGCATTTATTAACTAGCTAACCCAGGGCTGTAAGCGATCAGCAAAAGCAAACAACCAAAAATACTGCTCAGAGTTATTGTTGTGATCTTCGTATAGCCCCATACCTGTAAAGCCTATAAAAGGTTTTACTGACACCTTTTCAAATCGGATCTCAAGCCATATAAGGTTCTAATTAAGGGCACATTGATTTGGAAGTGCTGTGATTGACAAACTGTAGGTTACCCACAAAATGATATCTGTTATTAGCTGTTGTCTAAATTGTTATTCCAGGTTTTTCACTCCATCTTATTTGTATGATTCTAGAATTCACATCCTAGCATTTTATTTAATGTATTATGCCTATATGTAATGTATTTGCAATTTTTTACTGTTGTATTTAATGTGCTATGCCCTGTATTTCATGTATTATGCATTGTTCCTCACTATCTTGTAAAGCGCTTTGGGGTGGTGGTCCACTGTGAAAGGTGATATATAAAATAAAGATTAATTGATTGTTTGAAAATCATGTAAGTTTGCAATTTTAGATAACCCAATTTGATGCTCATCAGTAGAGTCACATAAATTTGTTGACATCAGATTGGCGTTTTCTGAGTTAAAATCATTTGTGTATGCCCAGGCATGCGCAGTACACAGCATGCCACGTTTTAACTCGTACCGCAAAATAACAGCATGCCGGTATTGATTCTAAAGGACTCCTCAAGCAGGGATAGACTGAAACTGAAGCCACAGTAAATGATTCAGCAGGCAATAAACATGCAACATTCATGCAATATAACACATTCGATTCACTGATCTAAGCACATGACACAAATTCAATTCACTGATAGAAGCACATGACAGTGTGGAGTAGTGGTTAGGGCTCTGGACTCTTGACCGGAGGGATGTGGGTTCAATCCCCAGTGGGGGACACTGCTGTTGTACCCTTGAGCAAGGTACTTTACCTAGATTGCTCCAGTAAAAACCCAACTGTATAAATGGGTAATTGCATGTAAAAATAATGTGATATCTGTATAATGTGAAATAATGTATAATGTGATATCTTGTAACAATTGTAAGTTGCCCTGCATAAGGGCGTCTGCTAAGAAATTAATAACATGATACACATTCAATTCACTGATACAAGCACGGGACACACATTCGATTTGTTGATCTAAGCACATGACATACTGCGTGATTTCCACTTCCTCCTTTCCAGTCAACATCAAGGACACACTGTTGACATACCCACCCACCCCCTCTCTTGGGCTGAGACGGCTTGGAGCACACCACTGGATAATGAGTCTTTTAAATCTGGAGCACACCACTGGATAATGTGCCTTTTAAAGGGTTATCATTGACAGAGACCATCACATCCCCAGTAAATGTCATGGATGGGACTCATTATACACGTTAGACATGTAACGAAGCACTCTCCAGTGTTTCCACAATATCCACCACTGTATTTTGAGCACAATTGGAGTTCCATCAGCACTTTTGTGAATGCCAAAAAAATGAAACTGGCCCACTATGCAAGCAATAGGCAAGCAAATCTTCAGCACAAGTAATAACCCTCCGAAACACTTCCACTGCTATACATCTAGCAAATCCAAACTACAGAGCTGCAAGCTGGAAAGCATCGGAAAATCTCCAGGCAATGACTTTCACATCGGCCACAAAGGGTGTTTTTATTTATTTATTTATAAGTTCACTTCCAAAGAAGTTTTTTTTTTTCTAGTGTTAAAAAAGTTTTTCAGAACTTTGCGTCCCCAAAGAGGATATGAGCCTTTTCAATCCCATACTGTAGATATCTACAGTACTCCCAATTACACCACTAGCCATCCGTTTAATCAGTGTGCAGGCTCCAGGCATGTCTACAGATACAGCAGACACCTTCCTCTGCAACTAACACAGGGAAGTGTAGATGCTGCTGCTGCTGCCTTCCAGGTATACTGTGTACATGTAGGACATAGAAAGGCACTCTTAAAGCACAGTGTATATATATATATATATACTGTACACAGTCATTAGGATTAAAACTAACACTGCTTGCATAATAACAGTTAAAATTGCCTCTAAAAAAAACAAAAACAAAACAAATCAAAACTTGTACTTTATATAAGGTTATCTAAACACATTTTAAACATTAAGGGCTAGCTGAAAAAAGTTTTTCTGTTTGTAACACACTTTCAAAAAGGGTGTGTGATACTATGTTTAAAAATGTTATTGCAATATTCATTCCAGTTTTTTTTTCTTTTCTTTTTGAATAACCATACTGTGAAGTATGAAAAATAATTCCCCAGTGTTACGAACTGACCATGATTTTTTACATTTATTCTCCACTTCAAGCAGAACACATTAGAAAGTTTTTCAAGACTGGAGCCACACTTCAGCTGCTATTTTTAGTTGACTTGTCCTATATAAGTAAAACAAAGGCTCGTACTGCAATTACCCAGAGAAAGCTAATACAAGTTCTGACAGCAACAGACTCATATGCAGAAATGCATAGTTCTGTCATTGGCAAACAGATCTAATGCATGCCTAACAAAGGTGTATTCTTGTTCCCCTCAATTAAAGATGTCCCTGCATACAGTGAGGGCTTAAAAAATTTAAAAAAACAGCCACTACCAGTCTGACTTTTACAGCCACGTTTGCACATTCATAATGCAGGACAAAAGTCGACCCATTGAACACTCTGTATCTCACAAGGAGTGCTCCCTTCAAACAAGCAAGCAAGCAGAGTAGCAGTGTGACACTTCACAAACTGGAGCTCAGAGGTAGTGTACAGGTACTTACACTGTGATCCAGTCCATCCCCTTGCGAAAGCTTATTCATTGTCCTTGTTCATGGCTAGAGGGGCTGTGGCTTACCTACTCTGTCACCATGGTACCCTTCACCACTGTGGGGTACGGCACCACTTCACCTAGGAATCCAGCACCTGCAGCAGCAGCAAAGCAGTGTGCTTCAACCTTGTAAACTCAGCAGATATCAGTGAGTGCTCTACCAAGGGGACTGCACCAGCCTCTCTCTCACTCTCTCTCTCTCCTGCTCCACACTACCAACAGGAGCTTCATTAGTCCATTGTTACTCAGAGAAGAGAACTGTGCGGAACACAAATGTGATGCACTGCGGTCTTACTTATATTCAGCACTTGGAAGCAGGTTCCTTGGGTGACGCTGCTTGTTATTTGGCACAGAATGCCTTTTCGGTGGCACCAACACTTTGCCTGGTGCAGCAATGAAGCCTGGCACAGCTCTCTGTCACGTGGGATATTAAGAAGATTCCAGTGGAATTTTATGAAAGTCTAAACATACAACTGTGGCCCAAAGGTTTGCATCACCCTGTAGAATAAACTCATTTTGCTTCATAAAGTTGAATGAAACCTGCTGAATAATGTTACGTTAACATATTGAATTACAGACCGCTTTGTAGTTTTCCATAAATGAAAAACTGACAAAAATTTGAAAAATGTGACATTAAAAATTAAAATCTAACATGAAATGCTGTACTATTATTATGACTTCTGGTAGACTTCTGAAATATCATTTTGTAGTTTATTTGATTACATGATGTAAATAAAATGTCTAAATTATGTTCTCATATATATGTTTTTTAATTATGTCTCAATCCTAAAATTCTCGGTGCTACAAAACCTTTGGCCATCGCTGTACACATTGCACATTGTTAGGAACGAGCGTGTCTGGCAGCACAGACAAAAGATAATGCAGAAAGCACAGGGTCCAATTCCATATTCTTCTCCCATTTTACAAAATGCTTCCAATAAATGAAAACTCATGGACTGAATAAACAATCATGAATTACTTTTTTTTTAGTGAGTAAAAATAAATAATTCTCCATATTTTCCCTGTTTTAGCTTGTGCATTAATTCATCATTTCACATGAAATAATGATTAGTCATTCCTCTTCTCAATGGTGTGCTCTCAGTGTAAGGATTTACCTCAGAGTGTAAAAAAGGGTACAGTTGTTCAGTTTGGTGTTCGTGATCTGTGATACATTCAAATAATGTAATACATTAGATGGGTCTCAAAGCACCTTACAACATAAAAGAACACTAATAATAAATAATGCTGAGCAAGTCTTTAATCCTGATCCAGCACCAAGTAGAATGTAATCAGTAATCTATTGAATGTAATCAGCAATATATTGGCACTCAATCTTCCCTCTCCGGAGTACAGCAGCACCTCAGGGTTAGAAAGTGCAGCAGAGCCCTGCTTAGGGAATCAAAAGTAAATACAGACACAGGGAGGAGACAAGGTGTGTTGATGTCAGAGCTGCCACAGTCATATCTGATGGATTTCAGTGCTCTGAATCGCTCTGTCTTGCTTGAGTGCATCAGCTCAACTCAGAAATACTTCATAAATCATATCCTATCTATCACTACACATTGTTGCTAAAAAAAATGGAAGTCATTTATTTCCCATGAAAAAAACTGTTAGTTGCTTTGGTCTATCTGTCTATTCCAGGTTTGGTCTATCTATCTATTCCAGGTTTCCCAGGATGCTTAGAACACATCAGTGTGATCTGGCAACAAATTCAATCAGCTAAAAAGGAGAGGAAGGAGCTCCATGTGACATTCCTGGATTTGGCTAATGCATATGGTTCAGTGCCACATGAACTACTTTGGGCAGCATTTGATTTTTTCAGTGTACCGATGACAATAACAAATTTTGTCAAAGCCTACTTTGGAGATTTGCTATTTAGTTTTTCAACTTCAGAATTCAGCACTACATGGCAATGCCTAGAGGTTGGAATAATGGCAGGATGCACCATTTCTCCACTGGCTTTTACTATGGCAATGGAAGTAATCATTAGGGCATCAAAATGGGTAGTAGGAGGAGAGCGCTTGGCTTCTGGAATGCGACTACCACCAATTCGAGCATACATGGATGACATGACAACCATGACTACAACAGCAGCCTGCACTAATCGGTTATTGTGCAAATTAACCAATAACATTGAATGGGCACGATTGCAATTCAAGCCCACTAAATCAAGGAACATCTCTATAATTAAAGGTAAAGTAGTAGATAAAACATTCTTCATTAATGGTGAGGCAATACCAACAGTGTCTGAGAAGCCAGTGAAGAGTCTTGGGAGATGGTACGACGGGGATCTAAAGGACACAGTTTGTGTGGGAGAACTTAGACAACAAGCAGTGGAAGGGTTGAAGAGCATGGACAGCAGTGCTCTACCAGGCAAACTAAAACTCTGGTGCTTTCAGTTTGGTCTACTGCCAAGGTTGCTGTGGTCACTGACTGTGTATGAGGTTTCTTTGACAACAGCAGAGAAGCTGGAAGCTTTAATCAGTTCATACATCAGGAAATGGTTGGGAGTTCCACGCTGCCTCAGCAGAGTGGGACTTTATGGTAAAGGAATACTGCAGCTACCAGTCTCCGCTCTAACCGAGGAGTTTAAGTGCGCCAAGGTCAGACTGGAAATGACATTAGTAGAGTCATGCGACAAATGCATAAGGGAGGCAGCACCTGTGCTGAAAACTGGAAGTGGGCGGCAAAGAAAGCTGTGGAAGATGCAAAGGCTGCCCTTCGAATTGGTGATATCATGGGGCAAGTTCAGCATGGAAGAGGGGGTCTTGGTCTCAGTTCAGCTCCTCCTACATGGCACAAGGCAGCCCCAGCTCAAAGGAGGAAGCTGGTAGTCAATGAGGTGCAAAAGCAGGAGGAGAGGATGAGGTGTATAAAGGCCATTTCCCAGGCCAAGCAGGGAGAATGGATGAGATGGGAGAGTGTGGAACAACGTAAGATTGGCTGGCAAGACCTATGGTCAATGGAACAGAGCAGGATCAGTTTCCTCATCAGGTCAACATATGATGTTCTCCCATCACCACAGAACCTAAAGCTCTGGGTAGGAGAGGATCCCACATGTCCTTTGTGTTCATCACCTGCAACATTAAGGCACATTTTGACAGGATGTAAGGTGGCTCTTAGCCAAGGACGGTTTACTTGGCGCCATGACCAGGTGCTGCGATGTTTGGCCTTAGCATTGGAAGACAAGTGTAACATGACCAATAAGTTGCCACCAGTTCCATCAAAACATTACACACAAAAGACAACATTCTTCCGCCCAGGAGAGCAACCACCAAGAAAAGGTGTTGAAACCAATCCTCGCCCCGGACAACTGGAAGCTGCTAGAGACTGGAAAATGCTGGCAGATGTTGGTCAACGGCTTATTTTTCCACCTGAGATTGCCACCACTAACCTTCGACCAGATATTGTCTTGTGGTCTGAATCAGCACGCCTTGTTCACCTGGTAGAGTTAACAGTGCCATGGGAGGATGCTGTAGATGAGGCGTATGAGAGGAAGAAACTGCGGTATGCTCAACTAGCCACTGAAGCGGAACAGCGAGGATGGAGAGTCTGGGTTTACCCAGTGGAGGTGGGTTGTCGAGGATTTGTGGCACACTCTACAACCCGGTTTCTCAGAGACGTCGGATTCAGTGGCCAAGAGTTGCGTCGCACAGTGAAGAACTTATCTGAAGCAGCAGAGAGGAGCAGCAACTGGCTGTGGTTGAGACGGAAAGATTCTGGCTGGGGATCTCAAGCACAATAGAAAGAAAGAAACGCTGATGTACAGGTAAGTAAGCTGGGCTGAGCTGAGTGGGGGACGGAGGGGGGTGATGCTGGGACGCCAGAATCACCGCCGAGCCCTCTTGAGGTGTTGTGAGGATGGAAGGTGCCCACTTGAAGACCCCAGAGATGTACCCTACTTAGCTCAATCCAGACGGTTGTCATGCTGATGCGCTGGGGAGGCCGCACTGTGGTTGATCCCCGGAGCCAGCATTGTAGCCGTTGTGTGTGCTGATGCGCCAGGGAGGCAAAATAAGCTGATCCCTGGAGGCAGCATTACACTTCAGCCATTAACACCAGACAGAAGGATATCTACATCATCATATGGAAGGAAGTGCAAATGGATGGAGACACATATGGATCACATTAGTTTACTGTAAAGCTACATCAATCATCATCATTTAGAGACAAAGGCGCCTTACATAGAAAAACTTAGAGGGACTTAAATAAAAAAAAAGTGCCAACTTTAATGTGATAGTTTTTTAAAAACTCTAACTTGCTAGAAAAATGATGCCTCCCTTAAATCTGAGCATCTCGGGTGGGTAAAACGTACAACACACCACAGTGGGGTTCATTTCAAAGGTTTGCTCTGGTTTGGAAATGTTAGATTAATAATGCCGTGTTCTTGATCCTAAAACCTGGGTCATAGAACACAACCCTTAAACAGCTCAGGAGACGCTGTAGATATTCACAACACTGACCAGATCATGAGACCCTGTAGATATTCACAACACTGAACAGCTCATGAGACGCTGTAGACATTCACAACACTGAACAGCTCAGGAGACGCTGTAGATATTCACAACACTGAACAGCTCAGGAGACGCTGTAGATATTCACAACACTGAACAGCTCATGAGACGCTGTAGATATTCACAACACTGAACAGCTCATGAGACGCTGTAGACATTCACAACACTGAACAGCTCAGGAGACGCTGTAGATATTCACAACACTGAACAGCTCATGAGACGCTGTAGATATTCACAACACTGAACAGCTCATGAGACGCTGTAGATATTCACAACACTGAACAGCTCATGAGACCCTGTAGATATGCACAACACTGAACAGCTCATGAGACGCTGTAGATATTCACAACACTGAACAGCTCATGAGACGCTGTAGATATTCACAACACTGAACAGCTCAGGAGACGCTGTAGATATTCACAACACTGAACAGCTCATGAGACGCTGTAGATATTCACAACACTGAACAGCTCATGAGACCCTGTAGACATTCACAACACTGAACAGCTCATGAGACACTGTAGATATTCACAACACTGAACAGCTCATGAGATGCTGTAGATATTCACAACACTGAACAGCTCATGAGACGCTGTAGATATTCACAACACTGAACAGCTCAGGAGACGCTGTAGATATTCACAACACTGAACAGCTCATGAGACGCTGTAGATATTCACAACACTGAACAGCTCATGAGACGCTGTAGATATTCACAACACTGAACAGCTCATGAGACGCTGTAGATATTCACAACCCTTAAACAGCTCAGGAGACGCTGTAGATATTCACAACACTGAACAACTCAGGAGACGCTGTAGATATTCACAACACTGAACAGCTCAGGAGACGCTGTAGATATTCACAACACTGAACAGCTCATGAGATGCTGTAGATATTCACAACACTGAACAGCTCATGAGACCCTGTAGATATACACAACACTGAACAGCTCATGAGACGCTGTAGATATTCACAACACTGAACAGCTCATGAGACGCTGTAGATATTCACAACACTGAACAGCTCATGAGATGCTGTAGATATTCACACTGAACAGCTCAGGAGACGCTGTAGATATTCACAACACTGAACAGCTCATGAGACCCTGTAGATATTCACAACACTGAACAGCTCATCTGTAGATATTAATTCTCCTGCCTCTCTTCATAAGCGTCTTTCTTGCAGACCGGCATGGCAGGCTCTGAATTGCTGTGCGAGCTGCTCTACAGTAAAGGGGCCGGCACCAGCCTCCCTCCTGTCACCTCAGTCTCTGTTACTGATGAATGTTTCGGTTTGAGCCCAGCTGGCAAGGGAGTAGCAAACAACAAAGAGCTTTCACTTCCAAAACCCAGCTAGCCCATCCTAAAGTGCAAATCCCATTTCAATAAGATTGTCTCTGAGTTCTCTTGTGAAATACAATTAAGACACAAACCACTGGACATTTTGTAGTGTATCATGAAGAGGAGCTGACAGGGTGGAATTATACTGTATCTGGTTTGATGGTGCAGGAACTTTAATATCTGTAAGGACTCTTTCTTGGACCACTTGATATGTTTATAACGTAATTGCACTGCTGAGTGCACCTGTCTGCAGAGATTGCTTTCTCTTGAAATGCTCTACAGCGCCACACAAAACTTAAAATCCACTGGATAAAACAAATATTTGGGGATCCCCAAGTGGCTCACATAGTAAAGGAATGCCGTGTGGAGTTTATGAAACCGTCCGTCATTGTTGTTTGAGACTGACAAAAAGCCAGTCTCATAAAATGTGGTTGGCATGGATGGGGTTGAATCCCAATCCTGAATAGCTAGTGGGAATGTGGCTGCAGCCTGATTATGATTTCCATTACATGAGAGTAGACGTTAAAATGTCATGCTGATTTGAACTCGGCTCTCGCCAAGATAAGCACCAACTAAGACGTAGCTTTACAGTAAACTAATGTGATCCATCTGCGTCTCAATCCAATTGCATTTCCTTCCATATGATGATGTAGATATCCTTCTGCCTGGTGTTGATGGCTGAAGTGTAATGCTGGCTCCAGGGATCAGCTTATTTTGCCTCCCTGGCGCATCAGCACACACAACGGCTGTGATGCTGGCTCCAGGGACCAATAAGGTAATTGTTTAATAGGTAATTAAGGCTCCAGCCACAGTATAAAAGACCCTCTCCGGGCTCAGAGTTGAGGAGAGTTAAGTAGAGTAAAGAATGAGAGCGGATGCTACCAGGAAGCAAACCCAGGTACTTGTTTTATAAAGAGAATATTTGTTTGTGTTTAATTTGTTTCGGCCAGTGTGCCCTTTTTTGTGTGTTTTGTTCAATTGGTTTTTTTTGTTTAATGAATAAACGCACTGAGCGCAGCCATAGCGCCTCAGTTTACCCGTACGTTCTGTGTTATTGTTTCATTTCCCCGGTCTGACATCGCCCCTGCAGCCCTCACTGAACTGTCTTGAAAGCACAGTGGGACTGTCTGGCCTTGTCCTATCCTGGTTCAAATCTTATCTTTCTGATAGGTTTCAGTTCATCTCTATTGGGGAGGTAAAATCTGCATAATCGGAAGTTGTCTGTGGTGTTCCACAGGGCTCCATTCTAGGTCCCTTGTTGTTTTCATTATATATGCTACCGTAAGGTGACATTATCCGCAGACACGGAGTGAACTTCCATTGATATGCTGATGATACCCAGCTAGATTTGTCCCTAAAGCCAGGAATTTCTTCTGCCTGGGTGTTATTAGCTACTTGCCTTACAGACATCAAGCATTGGATGTCACAGAATTGTCTAATGTTGAATTCAGATAAAACCAACTAAAAGGAAATGTGGGATTACATGAGCTCAACCCTTGCAGTGTCTCATCAAAACTTAAACTAGAAATTAAGAGTTTGGGGGTCAATCTAGCCAATCTTAGACCAATTATTTCCGTATCTGATGCAGAGAGACTAATGCATGCCTTTGTTTCATCTAGAATTGATTATTGTAATGCACTTTTTTCTGGTGTCCCAAAATGTGTGGTATCCTGCTTGCAGCTTGATCAGAATACCGCCGCTAGAATTCTGACTAAAACCAGGAAAAGTGAACATATTACCCCTGTTTTGGCCTCTTTACACTGGCTCCCTGTGCAGTATAGAATTGATTTTAATATTTTGCTGTTAACTTACAAGGCCCTGAATGGATTAGCACCTAAGTTATTTGCAGCAGGTACTGACCCCGTATCTTCCAAACCGCACTCTGAGATCACAGGATGCGGGGCTGCTGGTTATTCCTGGGGTTAACAAAAGCAACACGGGAGGGAGGAGGGCTTTTTCTTGTAGAGCTCCTAAATTATGGAATGCTCTGCCTTCGTTTGTCAGGGAAGCTGGGACCGTTACAGTTTTCAAGTCGAGACTAAAAACACACTTTTATAAAATGGCTTTCTTATCTTAGTGTGTTTTAATGTAACTTTAAAATTGCTGCTTTTTGTATTCTGTGTATACTGTTATTTAAAGGGTCTGACTGTGGCAGTTGTATGTGTGACATGCTATACAAATGTATTGTGGTTTGTTCTTTTTTTCTGCTATGTACTGTAAAGTGCTTTACAATAACCTTTTGTATAAAAAGCTCTATATAAATGCAATAAATAAATATAAATAAATATATATAAATAAATAAATATTGCGCTCAATTGCCATCTATATTTTCAAGATTAATATGAGATGTGACCACAAATGCTTTTCAGATAGATTTCAGTATGAAAATGTGCTGACAGATAAGGGAACAAGGGCAGGGTCTGCAGCTGTTTCACAGGATAAGAGCTTTTTTTCCCAGAGAGTCCTTATTAATATCATCACACGGGTCCTGGGTACCTCCGCTATGTCCCTGCCCGCAAGCTGAGGTCCCCTGACTCTGCCCTGCTTGTTATCCCCAAGCAAAAGTGCAGCACATTTGGAGAACGCTCATTCAGCTTCATGGCTCCAACTCTCTGGAACTCTCTCCCAGCTTTGATGAGTGATGCTCCCACCGTAGCTTTGATTTCCATGCGTTTTAAGCCTGATATCTGCTATTAGCTGCTGTGTTGCTGCTACTGTTTCATGTATTATGCTACTATCATGTATGATGCACTTCCCACTGTATTTAATGTATTATGCATTGTTTTTGTTACTGTATATCATGTATTATGCATTTCTCTGTATTTAAAGTATTGTGGATTTTCTTGTTACTGCATCTTCTATAGCGCTTTGTGATGGTGGTCCACTATGAAAGACGCTATATAAAATAAAGATTGATTGATTGATTGATTGATTAATGAGTGTGCTCTTTGTCAGTGAGGGAGGAGACAGTCTGCAAACATTTTAGCGATTGGCAACTCATATTAACAGTGCAAGAAAAGATAACAGGTGCGCTTCACCCAGATTGCCCAAAACAACAAAATTATTCAAAGCAGAAAAGTCTATTCAGATGTTCTCATCCTGAATCACGGTTCACCAATTAGCAGCCCTAGCTTAGTGCCCCTAGCACAGCACACAGGTTGTGATCCTGACAGCACAGTGTCGGTGGAGGAATGCCTGCTCACTATCAGTGAGGTGGTAGGAGAAGGTCAAATAAAAGGGTCAAATAAAATCAGCGTCACGCATGAATAAAGGGTTAGTTATTTTTTTCAGCGAAACACAAGCTGTAGATGTGCTGGTGCAGGAAGGATTTGTGGTTAAAGGAAGTCTGGTGATGGTGTCTCCGCTAGCTACACCTGTAACTAAGGTGATTCTGTCAAATGTGCCCCCTTTTCTTAGTTGCTGGAAAGGGAGCTTTCAAGGTATGGAAAATTAACATTCCCGATTAGATCAATACCGTTAGGATGCAAAGATCCCAAACTAAAGCATGTCATGTCATTTAGAAGGCAGGTATTCATTTTATTAAACAATCCTAATGTAGATATTGATGTAGCTTGGACGTTTACTGTGGAAGGATGCAAATGCGTTGTCTTTGCTAGCATTAACACAATGCGCTGTTTTAAATGTGGAGCGCAGGGACATCAGCATAAAAACTGTCCGAGAGTAGAGCCTGAGGAAGAACAGGGTGAAACGGGCAGGGAGGAAATCAGGGATGATCGGGGAGAGCGGGAGGAAGATCCGCGGCAGCCAGAGTCACTGGCAGGGCCAGGAGAACCAACTGAGCTAATAGAACAGACAACAGAGACCGCTGGAAATCAGGAATTCACTGTGGTGGAAAAAAAAGGAAAAAAATATAAAAAAAACAAGTTAAAGATCTTAAGAAAATGAAAGTGTGTCGGAGCGGAGCTCTGGAGCGGTCTCATTGGACCAGGGGCTCTCTCAGCCCGTCAGCTCTGAAGGAGCAGATGGTGAGGAGATTGGACTCAGGTCTGATAAGAGACTGAGGTTCGGGTCTGGGAGACACGGCGCTGCGGGAGTGGAATCTCGTGCCGTGGGGGCTCCTGACTTGAACCCGGGGAGGAGTGATGGTGGCTCTGGGTCTCTACCTGGAGCTGCTGTGCCTCCCTGTTCAGAGGGAGAGGAGGGTAGCGCTGAGTCTCTACCTGGAGCTGCTGTGCGTCCCTGTTTGGAGGGAGAGGAGCACAGCGCTGAGTCTCTACCTGCAGCTGCTGTGCCTCCCTGTTCAGAGGGGGAGGAGTGCAGCGCTGAGTCTCTACCTGGAGCTGCCGTGCCTCCCTGTTCAGAGGGAGAGGAGTGCACCGCTGAGTCTCTACTTAGCGCTGCTATGAATCCATCTCTGTCTGACTCACTACAGGCAGTAGCAGAGCTAAAGGGAGAGGAGCAGCTGAAAACATCAGCGGCGGCGGTCAATGACAGTGATGAGGAGTATGAGGAGGGGGAGATGGGAGGTGTAGACGGCGGCGAGGTCTCGGACTCTTCGCTGTTCTCCGACATTACTGACACCCAAACTACCAGGAAAAAACTGTATTCAGTCAACAAAATAAGAGAGTGTTTGGATCAAACAAAAGGTAGGAGAGGCGTAGATAGTTTCCAGATCTGAAATTGTTTTTGAATTCTGCACATATAGCCCTCAAGAAAGCCACAACACAAGAATTAGATCAACCAAAACAGTAGACTGAAGAAATTCATGCAGTTATGAAAATGTTACATCAGAAAACCAAAGTATAAATATTTATTTATTTATATAGGAGGCTGTGTGGTCCAGTGGTTAAAGAAAAGGGCTTGTAATCAGGAGGTCCCCGGTTCCAATCCCACCTCAGCCACTGATTCATTGTGTGACCCTGAGCAACCTCCTTGTGCTCCGTCTTTCGGGTGAGATATAATTGTAAGTGACTCTGCAGCTGATGCATAGTTCACACACCCTAGTCTCTGTAAGTCGCCTTGGATAAAGGCGTCTGCTAAATAAACAAATAATAATTATTTATTTATTTTAAAAAGTGATAGGTTTTATAGGAATTTTACATCTTTTACTGTTTGCTTTTTCTTAGTTTTTTAAACTCTTTACCCATCATGGACAGAATTAATTTTATCTCTTTTAATGTTAATGACTGTAGGCAGGATTTTAAGAGAGCACAGTTATTTGAATTTTTAGAACAGAAGAGGGTGGGAGTGGCTTTTTTACAGGAGACACACACAGACAGAGAGAATGAGGCAGGATGGCTTGCTGAATGGAGAGGGCAGTGTGTGCTGAGCCACAGAACAAATAACAGCACAGGGGTGGCTGTGCTTTTTCAACCAGGTTTGGAAGTTGGCATTTTAGATTTTAAAGAGATAATTAGAGGGAGGCTTGTAAAAGAGAGGACTAAGAGAGGAGAGATCATTTATGACTTTATTAATGTTTATGCTCCAAATATAGGAAGAGATAGAATTGTATTCCTGAATGTTTTAAAGCAGACTCTTTTAAAATAGTGAGAGGGAGTTTTAACTGTATAGTCTTGAACCTCATCCCCCTTCAGCGAGAGAATTGGCTGCTATTTTAAAGTTCAGTGGGTTGGTTGATGTTTGGAGGTGTCTGCATCCCACCACTCGCCAGTATACCTGGTCACACCACTTTTCTCAGTATACAGTTAGAGCAAAACAGGACAGGATATATGCACTCAAACACCACCTTAATAAATTCACACAAGCAACAATAATACCGAATAGCTTGTCTGACCATCATTGCACTCACACAGTAATTACAGGTAAAGAAATACACATGGCATCTCAGTGGTATTTCAACACCAAATTATTTGCAAAACACTAATTTTACAAAACAGTTTAAAGATTTTTGGTTAAAATGGCAAGAGCAAAAAAGCCAATTTAAGCATCTGAGTCAGTGGTGGGATATAGGAAAAACACCAATTAAATTATTTTGTCAGCAGTACACCTTAGACATAACCAAGTCACTGAACACAGTCATAAGAGAGCTGGAGAGAGAGATCCTACAGTTAGAGACTGAGCAGAGCACAGCTGCAAAGGAGACCCTGGTGGAGCGGAGACAAGCTTTGGGCAGCATGCTGGAGGAGAAGGTGCGGGGGGCACAAGTGCGATCTCGATTTATTGAGTGAGAGATATGGATGCTCCTACAAGCTTCTTCTTTGGCTTAGAGAAAAAGAGAGCAAATAGGAAGCGGTTATCCTGTGTTCGGCTGCCCTGCGGTAGAGAGTTGACTGGTCAGGAGGTGCAATTCTACACTGACCTGTATTGCAGCGAGTCATGTAATCAGACTGATATCAATACACTACTGGAGGGACTGCCCAGTCTGAGTCAAGAGTTGACCACTGCTGTCAAGCAGCTGGCCAGAGGGAAAGCACCAGGGATCGATGGACTGTCAGTAGAGTTTTATCAGTACTTCTGGAAGGAGCTGGGGCCAGACCTGCTGTTGGTGCTGCAAGAGAGCCTGGAGGCGGGGGAGCTGCATCTAAGCTGCCGCAGGGCCGTCATCACACTGCTGCCCAAGAAAGGGGACCTGTGCATGCTTAAAAACTGGAGACCTGTCTCAATGTTATGTACTGATTTGAAAATATTTTCCAGAAGTTTAGCTATGACACTGAGGAACTGTTTGGATAAAATAATTCACCCTGATCAGACTTATTGCATACCTGGGAGAACAATATTTGATAATATTTTTTTAATCCAGGATATTTTATCGATAGCTAAGAAGGGTGATTTTAATGTGGGACTGATCTCCTTGGATCAAGAGAAAGCTTTTGATCACATCGACCACCACTACCTTTTTGAGACCCTGGAAGCCTTCGGGTTCGGCCTTCAGTTTATTACATTCATTAAACTTTTATATGGTAATGTTTTTAGCTTTTTAAAAATAAACGGTGTGCTGAGTCGACCCTTCTCAGTGTGCAGGGGAATCAGGCAGGGCTGCCCCCTGTCTGGGATGCTGTACTCCATCTCCATCGAGCCCCTGCTGGTTCTGTTGAGGAGCAAGCTGGCGGGCTGGACGGTGCCTTTCTCAGCCCCTCCTGCTATAGTGAGGGTGTCAGCATATGCTGATGATATCACTGTTTTTATTAGCAATAAAAGAGACGTCCAGGAACTGCATCAGAGCTTAGGTATGTTCCAGAGAGCATCGTCCGCAAGAATTAAGTGGGCCAAGAGTGACACCTTCCTGTCAGGGAGCTGGCAGGAGGGTGGTCCTCCTGTTTTGCCCCGGTTCTGAGGAGGAGCAGGACAGGGATGAAGGTGCTAGGCGTGTTCCTTGGTACAGATACTTACATGGAGCAGAATTGGGAGGGGTTGATTGGAAAAGTGAAAGGCCGACTGGGTCAGTGGCGGGGGCTGCTGGCTCAGCTGTCCTATAGAGGGAGGGTCCTGGTCATTAACAATCTTGCGGCCTCAATGCTATGGCACAGGTTGGTTTGTCTGGATCCTCCTCGAGACTTGGTGACCAGCCTGCAGAGGCTCCTTGTAGAGTTTTTCTGGGGTGGGAATCACTGGCTGAAGCCGGCTGTGCTCTATCTCCCCGGGATGAGGGGGGGGGGGGGGGGGGGGTTGGTCAGCATCACAGGCAGGGTGGCAGCTTTTCATTTATTAACAGTACAGAGACTCCTGTACACTGGGGAGGGGGCTCACTTGAATCAGCAGCTTGCCTGCTTTTCGTTTATTAACAGTACAGAGACTCCTGTACACTGGGGAGGGGGCTCACTTGAATCAGCAGCTTGCCTGCTTTTCATTTATTAACAGTACAGAAACTCCTGTACACTGGGGAGGGGGCTCACTGGAAGCAGCTTGCCTGCTTTTTTAAGTAAAGTAGGAGGGCTGGGGTTTAAATATGACCTGTTCTTAATTGACCACTGTGCTCTGGACAGTTCTGACCTGCCATCTTTTTATCAAAGTGTTTTACAGACTTGGAGAACAGTGAGGGTGGGAAGAGAGGAAGCGACAGTGACAGCCCAGCGGTTGCTAGAAGAGCCCCTTCTTTTCAATCCCCTCTTCTCAGTGCAGTGCCTTCAATCACAGGCTCTGCAGACCAGCTTTGTGAGGGCTGCAATAGTTAGGCTGGCTCACCTGATGACCCCTGGACTCTCTCGCTGGCTCAGTGCGGCTGAGCTGGCTGCCAGGCTGGGCTGGTGCAGCGAGAGGCAGGTGGAGAGGGTGGTGAGTCAGGTTAGGAGCTGTCTCTCCCCGGGGCTCAGCCCCGGGGAGAGAGGAGATGGCTCAAGAACAGGGGTATCAGAGACAGGGTGCTGCTTTTCCTGTGTTATTGGTAGAGATTGAGGAAAATGAGGTGGGGGGGGGAGAGAAAGGAAAGCTCTTAAAACTACAAAAACTCAAAAATATAGATTTTGTAAATATAAACAGTAATGAGATGTATAAACTGTGTATTAAGGCAACCCATTGCAGCAAGCTGAGAGGGATGGCTGATACCAAATGGAGGGCTCATCTGTCTCTGGGAGATGAGGGGACCCCAGAAAGGAGGGTGCTGTATGAACCCCCCTTAGACAAGAGAGCAGGAGACCTCCAGTGGAGGCTCCTGCATGGTAACCTGGCCACAGGCCAGTTCCTGCACAGAATCAACCATGACACCAGCTCAGTCTGTGACTTCTGTCAGCAGGAAGACACCATTTTCCACATGTACAGTGAGTGTAGGAGACTGGAGCCCCTCTTCAGCCTCCTGCAAGAGAGACTGCAGCAGCTGGGAGAAGATTTCACTTTGAAACTTTTTATTTTTGGGGTCCCCTATAGGCAAAAACACAAGCATACTTGTGTGTTGATAAATTTCCTTTTAGGTCTGGCAAAGCTGGCCATTTTAATATCCAGAAGGAATAAGCGGACAGGTATAGGGCAGACAGACGTGGTCAGGCTCTTCAGAGTACTAGTGGTTAGCAGGCTAAAGGTTGATTTTGCCTATTTTAAATGATTTAATGACCTGCAGAGCTTACATGAGAGGTTCTTTAAACTGCAGCACAATCAGTTCTTTAAACTGCAGCACAATCCATTTAAACTGCAGCACAATCAGCTCTTTAAACTGCAGCACAATCAGCTCTTTAAACTGCAGCACAATCAGTTTAAACTGCAGCACAATCAGTTTAAACTGCAGCAAAATCAGTGTAAACTGCAGCACAATCAGCTCTTTAAATTGCAGCACAATCAGCTCTTTAAACTGCAGCACAATCAGTTTAAACTGAAGCACAATCAGTTTAAACTGCAGCACAATCAGTGTAAACTGCAGCAAAATCAGTGTAAACTGCAGCACAATCAGTTCTTTAAACTGCAGCACAATCAGCTCTTTAAACTGCAGCACAATCAGTGTAAACTGCAGCACAATCAGCTCTTTAAATTGCAGCACAATCAGTTCTTTAAACTGCAGCACAATCAGTTCTTTAAACTGCAGCACAATCAGTGTAAACTGCAGCACAATCAGTTCTTTAAACTGCAGCACAATCAGTGTAAACTGAGGCACAATCAGTTTAAACGGCAGCACAATCAGTGTAAACTGCAGCAAAATCACTGTAAACTGCAGCACAATCAGCTCTTTAAACTGCAGCACAATCAGTTCTTTAAACTGCAGCACAATCAGCTCTTTAAACTGCAGCACAATCAGTGTAAACTGCAGCACAATCAGTTCTTTAAACTGCAGCACAATCAGTTCTTTAAACTACAGCACAATCAGTGTAAACTGCAGCACAATCAGTTCTTTAAACTGCAGCACAATCAGTTCTTTAAACTGCAGCACAATCAGTGTAAACTGAGGCACAATCAGTTTAAACGGCAGCACAATCAGTGTAAACTGCAGCAAAATCAGTGTAAACTGCAGCACAATCAGCTCTTTAAATTGCAGCACAATCAGCTCTTTAAACTGCAGCACAATCAGTTTAAACTGCAGCAAAATCAGCTCTTTAAACTGCAGCACACTCAGTTTAAACTGCAGCACAATCAGCTCTTTAAACTGCAGCACAATCAGTTTAAACTGCAGCACAATCAGCTCTTTAAACTGCAGCACAATCAGTTTAAACTGCAGTACAATCAGCTCTTTAAACTGCAGCACAATCAGTTCTTTAAACTGCAGCACAATCAGCTCTTTAAACTGCAGCACAATCAGTGTAAACTGCAGCACAATCAGCTCTTTAAACTGCAGCACAATCAGTGTAAACTGCAGCACAATCAGTGTAAACTGCAGCACAATCAGTTCTTTAAACTGCAGCACAATCAGTTCTTTAAACTACAGCACAATCAGTGTAAACTGCAGCACAATCAGTTCTTTAAACTGCAGCACAATCAGTTCTTTAAACTGCAGCACAATCAGTGTAAACTGAGGCACAATCAGTTTAAATGGCAGCACAATCAGTGTAAACTGCAGCAAAATCAGTGTAAACTGCAGCACAATCAGCTCTTTAAATTGCAGCACAATCAGCTCTTTAAACTGCAGCACAATCAGTTTAAACTGCAGCACAATCAGCTCTTTAAACTGCAGCACAATCAGTTCTTTAAACTGCAGCACAATCAGCTCTTTAAACTGCAGCACAACCAGTGTAAACTGCAGCACAATCAGATCTTTAAAGTGCAGCACAATCAGTTCTTTAAACTGCAGCACAATCAGTGTAAACTGAGGCACAATCAGTTCTTTAAACTGCAGCACATGTCTACCATTGCTCTCTTTGCTTTATAACACATCCAGTACCTTGTACATACTGTACAGTAATTAAGAACATCTCAACAGATCCAGCTACTATTCCACCACCTCAGTAAAATGGCAGTGCTGGACCCCCGGGGAAAAGATTTCTGAAATAAATCAAGTGTGACCTATTCCAAGCGAGCCACCACTAATGAAGGCTCTCGCTCTTGACAAAAATAGTCCCAGCCATTGATCATTTGGGGAGACATGTGGAGAAGGTTAGTCCTGTTGTTTAGAGGCTGCTGGGCTCCTATAGGAGGGATTCTGCTTCAGGGTCCCTGTGATTACACACAATTATTATCATCTCTAATTAATACTATCCGGCAAACAGCCATGTAACCACACTGTCCGACTGCTTTCCCACCCGCTCTCACCATCACTGTAGGAAATGACCCAGCTGAAAAGGGAGATGTCTGTGCAAGATAAATCCTAAAGCATATATATATATATATTATATGTCAAAAATGGAGAAACGAAACATTCCTTTCCCAGGAATGGAAAAAACAATGTCATTCAGATCTGTTTGTTTTAAATGAATAAGTAAAAAAAAAGCTTGATATTCTGCTGGCTCTTTGTAATTCAGAATGCAGATTGATATTCTGCTGGCTCTTTGTAATTCAGAATGCAGATTGATATTCTGCTGGCTCTTTGTAATTCAGAATGCAGATTGATATTCTGATGGCTCTTTGTAATTCAGAATGCAGATTGATATTCTGCTGGCTCTTTGTAATTCAGAATGCAGATTGATATTCTGCTGGCTCTTTGTAATTCAGAATGGAGATTGATATTCTGCTGGTTCTTTGTAATTCAGAATGCAGATTGATATTCTGCTGGCTCTTTGTAATTCAGAATGCAGATTGATATTCTGATGGCTCTTTGTAATTCAGAATGCAGATTGATATTCTGATGGCTCTTTGTAATTCAGAATGCAGATTGATATTCTGATGACTCTTTGTAATTCAGAATGCAGATTGATATTCTGATGGCTCTTTGTAATTCAGAATGCAGATTGATATTCTGATGGCTCTTTGTAATTCAGAATGCAGATTGATATTCTGCTGGCTCTTTGAAATTCAGAATGCAGATTGATATTCTGCTGGTTCTTTGTAATTCAGATTGCAGATTGATATTCTGATGACTCTTTGTAATTCAGAATGCAGATTGATATTCTGCTGGCTCTTTGTAATTCAGATTGCAGATTGATATTCTGATGACTCTTTGTAATTCAGATTGCAGATTGATATTCTGCTGGTTCTTTGAAATTCAGAATGCAGATTGATATTCTGCTGGCTCTTTGTAATTCAGAATGCAGATTGATATTCTGCTGGTTCTTTGTAATTCAGATTGCAGATTGATATTCTGATGGCTCTTTGTAATTCAGAATGCAGATTGATATTCTGCTGGCTCTTTGTAATTCAGATTGCAGATTGATATTCTGATGACTCTTTGTAATTCAGATTGCAGATTGATATTCTGCTGGTTCTTTGAAATTCAGAATGCAGATTGATATTCTGCTGGCTCTTTGTAATTCAGAATGCAGATTGATATTCTGATGGCTCTTTGTAATTCAGAATGCAGATTGATATTCTGATGGCTCTTTGTAATTCAGAATGCAGATTGATATTCTGCTGGCTCTTTGAAATTCAGAATGCAGATTGATATTCTGCTGGTTCTTTGTAATTCAGATTGCAGATTGATATTCTGATGACTCTTTGTAATTCAGAATGCAGATTGATATTCTGCTGGCTCTTTGTAATTCAGATTGCAGATTGATATTCTGATGACTCTTTGTAATTCAGATTGCAGATTGATATTCTGCTGGTTCTTTGAAATTCAGAATGCAGATTGATATTCTGCTGGCTCTTTGTAATTCAGAATGCAGATTGATATTCTGCTGGTTCTTTGTAATTCAGATTGCAGATTGATATTCTGATGGCTCTTTGTAATTCAGAATGCAGATTGATATTCTGATGACTCTTTGTAATTCAGATTGCAGATTGATATTCTGCTGGTTCTTTGTAATTCAGAATGCAGATTGATATTCTGCTGGTTCTTTGTAATTCAGAATGCAGATTGATATTCTGCTGGCTATTTGCAATTCAGAATGCAGATTGATATTCTGATGACTCTTTGTAATTCAGATTGCAGATTGATATTCTGATGACTCTTTGTAATTCAGAACTTTTAAAAGCACGTTTTAAACAGTCGCAATTGTTGCTGACATTTCCCAGTCCACTTTTTCTCCTGCGTTGCCAGTTGTGCTCAAAGCATTTTTGAGGCGAACCCAAGTACCTAATTTTCAGTAAAGGCAGGGTGTACTTACAAGCCTTGAAAACAAATTTTTATGACATTTCTGGTTTCCCCAACATGATGGGAACAATAGACTGCACACATGTGACACTAACCCCTCCAGCTCATTCTGAGCATCTGTATATGACCATGATCTATTTTGTGTTAATTGTCTAGGCTACTAAGTAGGTCAAGTTAATAATAATAATAATAATAATAATAATAATAATAATAATAATAATAATAATAATAATAATAATAATAATAATAAAGCTGATTTTTACTTGGCCCGCTGTATTTGTCTCTGCTTGAGAGAGGCCCCAGACTGAGTATGTGACTGCAGAGTCTCATTATGGACTCCAGCGTGCTGCTTGGGTATGTGCAGTCACATACCCAAGCAGTGCGCTGGAGTCCATACGCACATACCCAAGCAGCACGCTGGAGTCCATAATGAGACTCTGCAGTCACATACCCAAGTAGCACGCTGGAGTCCATAATGAGACTCTGCAGTCACATACCCAAGCAGCACGCTGGAGTCCATAATGAGACTCTGCAGTCACATACCCAAGCAGCACGCTGGAGTCCATAATGAGACTCTGCAGTCACATACCCAAGCAGCACGCTGGAGTCCATAATGACACTCTGCAGTCACATACCCAAGCAGCATGCTGGAGTCCATAATGAGACTCTGCAGTCACATACCCAAGCAGCACGCTGGAGTCCATAATGAGACTCTGCAGTCACATACCCAAGCAGCACGCTGGAGTCCATAATGAGACTCTGCAGTCACATACCCAAGCAGCACGTTGGAGTCCATAATGACACTCTGCAGTCACATACCCAAGCAGCACGCTGGAGTCCATAATGAGACTCTGCAGTCACATACCCAAGCAGCACGCTGGAGTCCATAATGAGACTCTGCAGTCACATACCCAAGCAGCACGCTGGAGTCCATAATGAGACTCTGCAGTCACATACCCAAGCAGCACGCTGGAGTCCATAATGAGACTCTGCAGTCACATACCCAAGCAGCACGCTGGAGTCCATAATGAGACTCTGCAGTCACATACCCAAGCAGCACGCTGGAGTCCATAATGAGACTCTGCAGTCACATACTCAGTCTGGGGCCTCTCTCAAGCAGACAAATACAGCGGGCCAAGTAAAAATCAGCTTTATTATTATTATTATTATTATTATTATTATTATTATTATTATTATTATTATTATTATTAACTTGGCCTACTTAGTAGCCTAGACAATTAACACAAAATAGATCATGGTCATATACAGATGCTCAGAATATCAATCTGCATTCTGAATTTCAAAGAGCCAGCAGAATATCAATTTGCAATCTGAATTACAAATAGCCAGCAGAATATCAATCTGCATTCTGAATTACAAAGAGCCATCAGAATATCAATCTGCATTCTGAATTACAAAGAGCCAGCAGAATATCAATCTGCATTCTGAATTACAAAGAGCCAGCAGAATACCAATCTGCATTCTGAATTACAAAAAGCCATCAGAATATCAATTTGCATTCTGAATTACAAATAGCCAGCAGAATATCAATTTGCAATCTGAATTAAAAAAGAGCCAGCAGAATATCAATCTGCATTCTGAATTACAAAGAGCCATCAGAATATCAATTTGCAATCTGAATTACAAAGAGCCAGCAGAATATCAATCTGCATTCTGAATTACAAAGAGCCAGCAGAATATCAATCTGCATTCTGAATTACAAAGAGCCAGCAGAATATCAATTTGCAATCTGAATTACAAAGAGCCAGCAGAATATCAATCTGCATTCTGAATTACAAAGAGCCATCAGAATATCAATCTGCATTCTGAATTACAAAGAGCCAGCAGAATATCAATCTGCATTCTGAATTACAAAGAGCCATCAGAATATCAATCTGCATTCTGAATTACAAAGAGCCATCAGAATATCAATCTGCATTCTGAATTACAAAGAGCCAGCAGAATATCAATCTGCATTCTGAATTACAAAGAGCCAGCAGAATATCAATCTGCATTCTGAATTACAAAGAGCCAGCAGAATATCAATCTGCATTCTGAATTACAAAGAGCCATCAAAATATCAATCTGCATTCTGAATTACAAAGAGCCATCAGAATATCAATCTGCATTCTGAATTACAAAGAGCCATCAGAACATTCCCAGGCTACGTGGTTGGACATGCAGATAGCAGCACCTCCACATCTCTAATTCCTATCTGCATTCCAAACCTCCTTGATGCAGCACAGTGTACCACAGGCTATTACAGTTTGACTCCCATTACATTGAATCCAATTAAAACTACTTTAAGGACACTGCAGAAAAGACTGTATACTACTATAGAAGTTTACAATTCCCTCCAAGATAAACACAAGAAATTAGAAACAAAACCGTCCCTTTACTAAAAGAAGCTATAATTCTGGGTAAATGTCTACTACATCCTTCCGTAGCTTAGTCTTCTGTGAATTCCACTTCATCAGAAACCAGGCCTTGTTGGCTGTCCTCTTTTGTCAAGTATACAGGCACGCTCTAGCTACTTCCTGCAGGACTGCATGAATATAATACTATGGGCTTCTGTTTTAGATGTTTGTTTTTTCTCTTTTCTGTATTTTATAGAACTGTTCAGGATTTTTCTTAGATGGCCAAAAATCTGTGTTCATCAGGACTTTTTTTCTTTCTTTTCTAGAATGTAGATGTGTTGAGGAATGCTGAGAACGATTCAAATAACAGCACAGATTAGAACCCCAGTGCATGCTGCCCTCCATCTCTGCAATTACTGTTATGTGTTGTCCCTGTTTATCGCATCATATCAAAAACATTAAAACAGGGCTGTGCAGATGGACTGAGGTCCTGGGATTGAGATGAACATGGAAGGGCCTGAATTCTCTGCAATGCTGGTCTTAAAAGTGACCACCATCAGTATACAATTGCAGCACTGTTGGGATGTTGGGTGGGCTTAATCCACAACAATCCTCTGGTAAACCCAGGAGACACCAGCAATAACCTGCCCCACACCAGAGCACTGCCAAACCCAATCGAGCAGACAGGTCCTAATCAAGTAAACCTAGGAGACACCAGCAAGAACCTGCCCCACACCAGGGCACTGCCAAACCCAATCGAGCAGACAGGTCTTAATCAAGTAAACCCAGGAGACACCAGCAATAACCTGCCCCACACATGGGCACTGCCAAACCCAATCAAGCAGACAGGTCCTAATCAAGTAAACCTAGGAGACACCAGCAAGAACCTGCCCCACACCAGGGCACTGCCAAACCCAATCGAGCAGACAGGTCCTAATCAAGTAAACCTAGGAGACACCAGCAAGAACCTGCCCCACACCAGGGCACTGCCAAACCCAATCGAGCAGACAGGTCTTAATCAAGTAAACCCAGGAGACACCAGCAAGAACCTGCCCCACACCAGGGCAATGCCAAACCCAATCGAGCAGACAGGTCCTAATCAAGTAAACCTAAGAGACACCAGCAAGAACCTGCCCCACACCAGGGCACTGCCAAACCCAATCGAGCAGACAGGTCTTAATCAAGTAAACCCAGGAGACACCAGCAAGAACCTGCCCCACACCAGGGCACTGCCAAACCCAATCGAGCAGACAGGTCTTAATCAAGTAAACCCAGGAGACACCAAGAAGAACCTGCCCCACACCAGGGCAATGCCAAACCCAATCGAGCAGACAGGTCTTAATCAAGTGAACCAAGGAGACACCAGCAAGAACCTGCCCCACACCAGAGCACTGCCAAACCCAATCGAGCAGACAGGGCCTAATCAAGTAAACCCAGGAGACACCAAGAAGAACCTGCCCCACACCAGGGCACTGCCAAACCCAATCGGGGCGACAGGTCTTAATCAAGTAAACCCAGGACACACCAGCAAGAACCTACCCCACACCAGGGCACTGCCAAACCCACTCGAGCAGACAGGGCCTAATCAAGTAAACCCAGGAGACACCAAGAAGAACCTGCCCCACATCAGGGCACTGCCAAACCCAATCGGGCAGACAGGTCTTAATCAAGTAAACCCAGGACACACCAGCAAGAACCTGCCCCACACCAGGGCACTGCCAAACCCACTCGAGCAGACAGGGCCTAATCAAGTAAACCCAGGAGACACCAAGAAGAACCTGCCCCACATCAGGGCACTGCCAAACCCAATCGAGCAGACAGGGCCTAATACAGTAAACCCAGGACACACCAGCAAGAACCTGCCCCACACCAGGGAACTGCCAAACCCAATCGAGCAGACAGGTCTTAATCAAGTAAACCCAGGACACACCAGCAGTAACCTGCCCCACACCAGGGCACTGCCAAACCCAATTGAGCAGACAGGTCTTAATCAAGTAAACCTAGGAGACACCAGCAAGAACCTGCCCCACACCAGAGCACTGCCAAACCCACTCGAGCAGACAGGTCCTAATCAAGTAAACCCAGGAAACACCAGGAAGAACCTGCCCCACACCAGGGCACTGCCAAACCCAATCGAGCAGACAGGGCCTAATACAGTAAACCTAGGAGACACCAGCAAGAACCTGCCCCACACCAGAGCACTGCCAAACCCAATCGAGCAGACAGGTCTTAATCAAGTAAACCCAGGAGACACCAAGAAGAACCTGCCCCACACCAGGGCAATGCCAAACCCACTCGAGCAGACAGGGCCTAATCAAGTAAACCCAGGAGACACCAAGAAGAACCTGCCCCACACCAGGGCACTGCCAAACCCAATCGAGCAGACAGGTCTTAATCAAGTAAACCCAGGAGACACCAAGAAGAACCTGCCCCACACCAGGGCAATGCCAAACCCAATCGGGCAGACAGGTCTCAATCAAGTAAACCCAGGAAACACCAAGAAGAACCTGCCCCACACCAGGGCACTGCCAAACCCAGTCGAGCAGACAGGTCTTAATCACGTAAACCCAGGAGACACCAAGAAGAACCTGCCCCACACCAGGACACTGCCAAACCCAATTGAGCAGACAGGTCTTAATCAGGTAAACCCAGGAGACACCAAGAAGAACCTGCCCCACACCAGGGCACTGCCAAACCCAATCGAGCAGACAGGTCCTAATCAAGTAAACCCAGGAGACACCAGGAAGAACCTGCCCCACACCAGAGCACTGCCAAACCCAGTCGAGCAGACAGGTCTTAATCTAGTAAACCAAGCAGACACCAGCAAGAACCTGCCCCACACCAGGGCACTGCCAAACCCAATCGGGCAGACAGGTCTTAATCAAGTAAACCATGCAGACACCAGCAAGAACCTGCCCCATACCAGAGCACTGCCAAACCCAATCGAGCAGACAGGTCTTAATCAAGTAAACCCAGGACACACCAGCAAGAACCTGCCCCACACCAGGGCACTGCCAAACCCAATCGGGCAGACAGGTCCTAATCAAGTCAACCCAGGAGACACCAAGAAGAACCTGCCCCACACCAGGACACTGCCAAACCCAATCGAGCAGACAGGTCTTAATCAAGTAAACCCAGGAGACACCAAGAAGAACCTGCCCCACACCAGGGCACTGCCAAACCCAATCGAGCAGACAGGGCCTAATCAAGTAAACCCAGGACACACCAAGAAGAACCTGCCCCACATCAGGGCACTGCCAAACCCAATCGAGCAGACAGGTCTTAATCAAGTAAACCCAGGAGACAACAAAAAGAACCTGCCCCACACCAGGGCACTGCCAAACCCAATCGGGCAGACAGGTCTTAATCAAGTAAACCCAGGAGACACCAAGAAGAACCTGCCCCACATCAGGACACTGCCAACCCCAATTGAGCAGGCAGGTCTTAATCAGGTAAACCCAGGAGACACCAAGAAGAACCTGCCCCACACCAGGACACTGCCAAACCCAATTGAGCAGACAGGTCTTAATCAGGTAAACCCAGGAGACACCAAGAAGAACCTGCCCCACACCAGGGCACTGTCAAACCCAATCGAGCAGACAGGTCCTAATAAAGTAAACCTAGGAGACACCAGCAAGAACCTGCCCCACACCAGGGCACTGCCAAACCCAATCGAGCAGACAGGTCTTAATCAAGTAAACCAAGCAGACACCAGCAGTAACCTGCCCCACACCAGGGCACTGCCAAACCCAATTGAGCAGACAGGTCTTAATCAAGTAAACCCAGGAGACACCAGCAAGAACCTGCCCCACACCAGGGCACTGCCAAACCCACTCGAGCAGACAGGGCCTAATCAAGTAAACCCAGGAGACACCAAGAAGAACCTGCCCCACATCAGGGCACTGCCAAACCCAATCGAGCAGGCAGGTCCAAATCAAGTGGCCAGGCAGTATATGTTAAAAAAGTAAACTGTACACTTCCCTTTAACTGAGTAGAAGGGGTCTTCATTGTATGTGGTTTTTACTCCCACATGTACCTACAAAACGTTATGTTTTCATTATAATTATACATGTCAGCTACATTTACATCCCATGGAGATTTTTTAACAGAGCAAAATACAGTAGGTAGCTTTATTATTCCAGGTTCCTGCTGTTTATTAAAACTTAACAAAGCATTAAAGAACTGCTACCAATTAAGCACAAAAATGAACATGGTTTAAATGTCTAAATCATCTCTAGGGAGTGTTTTTTGGGTAATTTAAAATCCTCAGGATTTCAAACTACCGAATCAGAGTTTTACTTTTATTGATAAATATACAGATATCAGTAAAGACATACTGCTATAAGTACTACAGATTATAGACAGATATTACAGTTGATAGCTGTTTTACTATTAACCCAGTTAAAGCTAGCTGTACTGTCAGTTTAGGCCATGACATCTCTTAGCAATATAAAATAGCATGGCTCGGAAAACATACCAATCGTAAATCAGTGAAGGAGTTCCGTTTGTAGCAGAGAGGGAGGACCGGGGCACATCCACTCGTTTCTGTGTGGAACACAGGCTTGCATTCCAGGGGTATAGGAAGCAGAGGTCTGTTACCCAGGGATTAATGAGCATCAAGCATACCGTAGTGCACATCGCTCATCATGAATCTCTTAGGAATGGCATACATCAGGGAACCCATTTAAATAATAAAATGAAAACTAAGGGCCGAAATCAATTATACTGTTGAAATACTTTAGAGGTTAACGAACTTAGCAGAGGAAATTCAAACATATTTCAGATGCCTATTTCCCCAGGGTTGATTTGTTAATTGAACCTGCAGCTAAATCCTTACATTGAATCAGGCTTCTCCTTCTTTGTTGGCTTTGTGAATCTACCCAAAACAGAGCCAATACTGCAGGATGGACTGTCAACATGTAATACTGGAACAGAAAGACACAAGTGCTTCAAGTGGCAATGCTTTAGTTAATTAGTCTGATTCAATACAAGCCCACACTCATTTTATATGATGGCTGTTTTCTTTTGTCTATTTCATTCACACATTCTCGTTTGCTGCTTAATAAAAAAAAGAGTATGAATAAGCCAGTCTAAAAAAATGAATGTGCCCAGAATAGAACACAATGATAAAAGCAAAACCAGAAATATGTTTTACAGCTGTTCCCATAGTATAGCTGGCCAGCGACTGCTTAAAGAAAGAGCATTCATTTAAATATGTTTAACAGCGGTTCCCATAGTATAGCTGGCCAGCGACTGCTTAAAGAAAGAGCATTCATTTAAATATGTTTAACAGCTGTTCCCATAGTATAGCTGGCCAGCGACTGCTTAAAGAAAGAGCATTCATTTAAATATGTTTAACAGCTGTTCCCATAGTATAGCTGGCCAGCGACTGCTTAAAGAAAGAGCATCCATTTAAATATGTTTAACAGCTGTTCCCATAGTATAGCTGGCCAGCGACTGCTTAAAGAAAGAGCATTCATTTAAATATGTTTAACAGCTGTTCCCATAGTATAGCTGGCCAGCGACTGCTTAAAGAAAGAGCATTCATTTAAATATGTTTAACAGCTGTTCCCATAGTATAGCTGGCCAGCGACTGCTTAAAGAAAGAGCATTCATTTAAATATGTTTAACAGCTGTTCCCATAGTATAGCTGGCCAGCGACTGCTTAAAGAAAGAGCATTCATTTAAATATGTTTAACAGCTGTTCCCATAGTATAGCTGGCCAGCGACTGCTTAAAGAAAGAGCATTCATTTAACGGCCTGCAAAACTGTGCTAGGTTTTATAAACCTGCGGAGAATGAACCAGTAATCTGTGCTGTCCCTGTGTGTGTGTTCTGATTCATACTGCAGTTATTCACTAGCAGTCCAGTAATTGCTTGACTGGGGTTGTGGGGGAGGTGTAGGTCTACAAGGTAGTGCAGCACATATCCTTTGCTCTCTTTTAAAATATAAGATTCAAGAATCCCTGAGTTTGAAATGTACCAATCTCTATCTCAAGCTAAGAGACCACATTTTGTTTCCAGTGGTGTCCTGGCTTATGCCAAGTGCAATAGGGGAAAGCAGCATGTCGAACAGGTCCATTATAAAGGTCAAAGTAACAATGCCTGAAAGTGTGCCATCAAATGAACGAAGAGCCAGTAGGCCCTGGAACGAATGTCAAGCTCAGTTACAGGCACGAGTGTGATGTGATCATTCTGCGCACAACAGATCCGGGGTTATTTTTATCCATTGTTTTATTTTGTTACCGGAAGGAATGTGGAGAATCACTTAGGGAGAGAATTTAGAATAGAGGGCTGACATCACTTTGCCTTCTGCATGGCAGGAAAAATAAATCATTTTCAATGCATTTGTTGACCTCACAGAGACAGTATAATTAATAAACGAATGAACATTTAAGACGCAGAGATTATATTTGATATGTGTCTCTTCCCCAAGCTCCTGTAGCTGTGTGATTCTCTAAGTATTTCTCTGGATGTAATAGTAATCTAATCACTTCCATCGGCTTGAAGCCTGGATCCATGTCAACCGATAGCTTTGAGTCCATTATCTTAACCTAACCCTCCCCAACCCTCCCTAACCCTAACCCTAACCCTCCCTAACCCTCAGCACCGATAGCTCTGTCCATTATCTTAACCTAACCCTAACCCTAACCCTGCCTAACCCTCAGCACCGATAGCTCTGAATCCATTATCTTAACCTAACCCTCCCTAACCCTAACCCTCCCTAACCCTCAGCACCAATAGCTTTGAGTCCATGATCTTAACCTAACCCTAACCCTAACCCTAACCCTCAGCGCCAATAGCTTTGAGTCCATGATCTTAACCTAACCCTAACCCTAACCCTCAGCACCAATAGCTTTGAGTCCATGATCTTAACCTAACCCTAACCCTAAGCCTCCCTAACCCTCAGCACCGATAGCTCTGAGTCCAGTATCCTAACCTAACCCTCCCTAATCCTATCCCTCCCTAACTCTCAGCACCGATATCTTTGAGTCCAGTGTCTTGTTTCAAAGTGGTGAAAATGACTGACTCAAGTCCCCATCCTCATCAGTCTCATTTAATACATGCTTAAAATGCTCAAAATGATCATTAAAAAGTGGCCAATCAAGCGATGATTCCTTAGGCCAATCAAACGATGATTCCTTAGCCAATCAAACAATGATTCCCTAGTTGCCCATCAAGGTGTTTCTACTCTTAACAACATGATGCCTGATATTCCACAGCTTCAAAATCCAGGAGTAGTTACAGTTCTGTTGTCAATTCAAATGCTTGTCTTCTTTCTATTTTTTAAGGATATTATATATATATACAGTATATATATTAGCATTATATATGCATTGACGCTAATTTAGAGCGCCAGCTCACCGAAGGGCAATATAACCAAAGGGCCGGTTGTCAAAACTGTTAGTCCAAACGAGGACAGGCCAACGAGGACCGGTTTTAAAAAAAAAAACCCAACATGAAGGCTCCAACTCCAGACCAGGTTTGAATACATGTTCCTTTCTTTTCTTTTTCTTAATTAATGCTCTTGCTCCTCCTGTACCTGTCTGTTTTCATCTCCCTCTTGGCACCACCCTCTCCCATAGCCATTTATGCTTCCTCTCCTCTACTCTATTGCTCCCTACCATGACTACCATGACTAGCTTTAATAATTAACTTTTCTCTACCTTCTCCTCCCTCCTTAGCCCCCTTCCACCTTCCTCTATCTCAGATGATGACTTTGCCTCCTTCTCCTCCAATCCTGATATCCACAAACTCTTTAATACCTCGCCTCCTTCCCCACCCACCCCGTACTCACTCACCATCATCCTCTGCAACCCCTACTAATCTACACTCCTTCTCCTCCTTCTCACCCCTCTCAGACTCTGATCTTTGGTCCCTGCTCCAGGGCCACAAACCCACCACGTGTGACCCCCTCCCCACTCACCTCTTCCAGGCTGCTGCCCCTCCTCTACTCCCTTTCATTTCCTCTCATTTCAACACCTCTCTACTCTCTGTCTCCTTCCCCTCTGATTTCAAACAGGCCTGCATCACCACCATCTTAAAAAAACCCTCTTAATCCCTCATCCCTCCAGAACTACCATCCTGTCTCCCTTCTCCCGTTCCTCTCTAAAACTCTCGAGCGAGCGGTACATCGCCAGCTCTCTACTTTCCTGTCAAAACATTCTCTGCTTGACCTCTTCCAATCAGGTTTTCGTCTGGCACACTCCACTGAAACTGCTCTTCTGTCCATCACTAACTCTCTACTCTCTGCCTGTGCCGCCTCCCTCTCCTCTGTCCTAATTCTCCTATATCTCTCTACTGCCTTTTGACACAGTCGACCACTCTACTCTCCTGTCCTCCCTCGCTGACCTGGGACTCTCCGGCACTCTTCCTGTCTGGTTCTCCTCCTACCTCTCGTGCCGGGTGTCCTGGCGTGGCTCACCCTCTGCCTCTTGCTCTCCTTCTACAGGCTCCCCCAAGGCTCAGTCCTGGGACCCGTCCTGTTTTCTCTCTACATCCGCTCCCTGGGTCCCCTCATCTCCTCCCATGGCTTCTCGTATCACTTCTATGCTGATGATGCCCAGATCTTCCTCTCCTTTCCCCCTCTGACTTCCACATCTCCTCCAGTATCTCCACCTGTCTCTCGGCCATCTCCTCCTGGATGCACTCGCATCATCTTAAACTCAATGCTCATGTCATAACTCTCAACTATACTGGACTATATGGCACCCAATTGTATCAGTACTTGCATCATCGTATACTTGCACTGAACTGCTCCACACGTTTCTGTATTCTACTACTGCTCTTGATCCTAATTATATTTCCTCTATCTTGTACTTGATTTTTCTCTTAAAGGTAACCGTATTCACGTTTTTTGTAATTGCTCTTATTTGAAATGATTGTTATCCATTTATTGTACTTACTACTTGCTCTTAATGGAATTTACTGTTATAACCAAATACTTAAGCTTAACTGCTCTTAGTCGTAATCGCTCTCAAACATAATTATTTACTGTATTTTTTATTTTCTCTCATTTTAATTTGCTCTTACTATTGATTGTATTGTATTTTATAACTGCTATTATCTGTAATGTGATATTTTGTAATATGATACTTTGTAACAACTGTAGTCGCACTGGATAAGGGCGTCCGCTAATAAATAAATAAATAAATAAATAAATAAATAATATACACACAAAAAATAAGGCACTCCATACTGCCCTACTGCAATGTAAGGCCTATTGTTTTAGACTTACCTGGCAAAGAAGGAGGCAGCGGCGGAGGTTCCACTGGAGGGCACCCTGGAGACATAGCTGTTCTGTGAACCGGAGAAGCTGCACTGCGAGGGCCTGTCTGCATTGTGCCGGTTCAGAACAGCCTCGCTCAAGCCCTCCCGGCACTTCTCCGTCACCACTTGAGAAATCTGCAAGCAAACACAGCAGGGAGGAGTGAGGAGGGGCTTCCTGGGATACTACTCCAGGGTTTTGGGATGGTTCCCGTGGAAAACCGAAGTAGACACTATAAAGTAAAGTAGATTTAAAATCCTGCTTTAAAAAAATAATAAAAAAAATAACACTGAACTGATTTATTTGATTTTTAAACGGCTGGGTTTTTTGTTCGTGAACTTGTTTTTAGAATATCTTCTGTGTTATATTTGTGACTTAGATAAAACCTGCAAGCACAGAGCACAGAATGAGTCAAACACAGTATTTAATCCAGTATCAAATTAGGTATGTTAATGTGAACGTAACATTATTAAGCAGGTTTCATTCGACTATGAAGCAAAATTAGTTCATTATATAGGGTGATGCCACAGCTGTACACACTGTATATTGATGGGTGAGTGTGCAAGCACATACTGTTTGTCAGATGTATATGTTTTTTTCTGTTACCTTTCTATTTCACCAGATATTTCTACTGAAAGCAGTGGCATATAGAGAATGATCTCTACACATTCTCTACAGTCGAGAACTACATTCCTGATGGAACCATGTTTGAGTTCATAAATCACAGTAGACTTGAAATTGGTAATTTACTAACTTCAGCCTGTCTGTATCAATATATATATATATATATATATATATATATATATATATATATATATATATATATATATATATATATATATATATTTATTTATATATATATATAATATTATATAATAAGTTTGAGTAAAATGTAATGTAAAGAAAGCCAGGATTGACTGATTTGAGTGATTTGAGTGATTTAGCGCTCAGAGCTGTGGTACAAAGACTGGAAAACAACGGCTGATGACAGTTAGTCTCTATAATTGCCAGCTTCATTTAAACTTGGGCTCGGGCTCAGGCTCAGGCCTAATAATAGCTGCCGTTTTGGAGCTACAGTCGCGCTCACAAACAAATAAGGATGCAGCCTAGGGGAGGGGGTGGGGGTGTTTATGAGGGATGGAGGCCACTGAGGACTCTTCCACTTCTCAGTGCTTCTGAGGACAGCAGTAACGGTCAAGGTTGCCAAGATGTACGTTATGTTATCTAATGGCTTGTTTAAAATGCACACTGCAGGAATACCCGTCAAGGCACGGCTGTTCTGTTTCAGTCTGGTCTCAGGAGGCACAGGGCAGCAGACTGTGAAAAGGAAAATATATTTGCATGATTATTTGTTGCTACCTTAAATACTGTATGAAAACACACTGCTTGAGTTTGCTGGAGTAGAAAGATTAGAAAAGAACAAAATGGACCCACGTGCTGTGTATATAAAAATAGATTACATCACATTGCAAGCTTGTGAAGTAAAAAAGATATACAATTTATAAATGTTTAAATATATTGTATAGATTATATAAGGATTTAACCAAACCTAATTTGAATCTTTCTCACTAAATCTCTGATGAACTGGGGGAGGTTTGAAGGCCTGCTCTCAGGCTAGGCTGTCTGTCTTCTGTTAAATCTCCATTTTCAACAAAAGGACAATTGGGTTAAAAGGACCCCCCTGGTGTTCTTGAATTCAAAGAGACCTCCAGCTGGGAGCACAAGCTACTTTACTGTTTTGAGTAACTAAACTGGTCTAGTAGACAATCAGTCTCTCTTTGGACTGCACTTCAAAGACTGGATGTGTATTGAAGATATCTGTAACCATTCAAATATGGAGTGGCAGTCATCTGGTTTGCCATGCTTTGTCTAGAGGAAATGGGAGTAACTATGGATCTAGTAAAATGACCAACTCTGTTTATTTTCAAACTGCCCAATCATGGACCCGAATTTGGGAAAGATCTGCCTACTTTTGGAAGTTTTAAAAGGGTCTGTTTGTGAAAGAATCACTTGCTCTCCACACATGCTTTGAAAACTACAGCTTGTCACCTGACTAACTTTTCTGGAACACACCGCGGTTTGTTAGGAAAAACAGCTGCTTGTATCCAGCTTCCAAAACGACAGCCAGGAAATTATTTTCTTTGAGGAATCACAAGGAAAGGAAAACAGGAAATTATTTTCTTTGAGGAATCACAAGGAAAGGAAAACAATCTTTGGAAACAAATCATTTTAGAACATTTCAATATATTCTTCATCACAAGGAGTCAACATATCTGTCTCAAGACAATGTTCCAACTTCCTACTGAAAAGATTTATTGAATGTCCATGGTGCATAATGATATGATTAATTTGTATAAATGGTGCACAATGATAGGATTCGTTTGTATAAACGGTGCATAATGATAGGATTAATTTGTATAAATGGTGTTTAATGATAGGATTCATTTTTATAAATGGTGCATAATGATAGGATTAATTTGCGTAAATGGCGTTTAATGATAGGATTCATTTGTATAAATGGTGTTTAATGATAGGATTCATTTGTATACACGGTGCATAATGATAGGATTCATTTGTATACATGGTGCATAATGATAGGATTCATTTGTATAAATGGTGCATAATGATAGGATTCATTTGTATAAATGGTGTTTAATGATAGGATTCATTTGTACAAATGGTGTATAAATCCTATGAGATCTGAGTGAATCTCTGATTTACAGGTAATTCCTATCAGATCTGAGCAAATCTCTGATTTACAGGTAATTCCTATCAGATCTGACTGCATCTCTGGCACACAGGTAATTCCTCTCAGATCTGAGTGAATCTCTGATTCACAGGTAATTCCTCTCAGATCTGAGTGAATCTCTGATTTACAGGTAATTCCTCTCAGATCTGAGTGTATCTCTGATTTACAGGTACTTCCTATCAGATCTGAGCGAATCTCTGATTTACAGGTAATTCCTATCAGATCTGACTGCATCTCTGGCACACAGGTAATTCCTCTCAGATCTGAGTGAATCTCTGATTCACAGGTAATTCCTCTCAGATCTGAGTGTACAGTGCCTTGCGAAAGTATTCGGCCCCCTTGAACTTTGCGACCTTTTGCCACATTTCAGGCTTCAAACATAAAGATATGAAACTGTAATTTTTTGTGAAGAATCAACAACAAGTGGGACACAATCATGAAGTGGAACGAAATTTATTGGATATTTCAAACTTTTTTAACAAATAAAAAACTGAAAAATTGGGCGTGCAAAATTATTCAGCCCCCTTAAGTTAATACTTTGTAGCGCCACCTTTTGCTGCGATTACAGCTGTAAGTCGCTTGGGGTATGTCTCTATCAGTTTTGCACATCGAGAGACTGAAATTTTTGCCCATTCCTCCTTGCAAAACAGCTCGAGCTCAGTGAGGTTGGATGGAGAGCATTTGTGAACAGCAGTTTTCAGTTCTTTCCACAGATTCTCGATTGGATTCAGGTCTGGACTTTGACTTGGCCATTCTAACACCTGGATATGTTTATTTGTGAACCATTCCATTGTAGATTTTGCTTTATGTTTTGGATCATTGTCTTGTTGGAAGACAAATCTCCGTCCCAGTCTCAGGTCTTTTGCAGACTCCATCAGGTTTTCTTCCAGAATGGTCCTGTATTTGGCTCCATCCATCTTCCCATCAATTTTAACCATCTTCCCTGTCCCTGCTGAAGAAAAGCAGGCCCAAACCATGATGCTGCCACCACCATGTTTGACAGTGGGGATGGTGTGTTCAGGGTGATGAGCTGTGTTGCTTTTACGCCAAACATAACGTTTTGCATTGTTGCCAAAAAGTTCGATTTTGGTTTCATCTGACCAGAGCACCTTCTTCCACATGTTTGGTGTGTCTCCCAGGTGGCTTGTGGCAAACTGTAAACAACACTTTTTATGGATATCTTTAAGAAATGGCTTTCTTCTTGCCACTCTTCCATAAAGGCCAGATTTGTGCAGTATACGACTGATTGTTGTCCTATGGACAGAGTCTCCCACCTCAGCTGTAGATCTCTGCAGTTCATCCAGAGTGATCATGGGCCTCTTGGCTGCATCTCTGATCAGTCTTCTCCTTGTATGAGCTGAAAGTTTAGAGGGACGGCCAGGTCTTGGTAGATTTGCAGTGGTCTGATACTCCTTCCATTTCAATATTATCGCTTGCACAGTGCTCCTTGGGATGTTTAAAGCTTGGGAAATCTTTTTGTATCCAAATCCGGCTTTAAACTTCTCCACAACAGTATCTCGGACCTGCCTGGTGTGTTCCTTGTTCTTCATGATGCTCTCTGCGCTTTAAACGGACCTCTGAGACTATCACAGTGCAGGTGCATTTATACGGAGACTTGATTACACACAGGTGGATTCTATTTATCATCATTAGTCATTTAGGTCAACATTGGATCATTCAGAGATCCTCACTGAACTTCTGGAGAGAGTTTGCTGCACTGAAAGTAAAGGGGCTGAATAATTTTGCACGCCCAATTTTTCAGTTTTTTATTTGTTAAAAAAGTTTGAAATATCCAATAAATTTCGTTCCACTTCATGATTGTGTCCCACTTGTTGTTGATTCTTCACAAAAAATTACAGTTTCATATCTTTATGTTTGAAGCCTGAAATGTGGCAAAAGGTCGCAAAGTTCAAGGGGGCCGAATACTTTCGCAAGGCACTGTATCTCTGATTTACAGGTACTTCCTATCAGATCTGAGTGAATCTCTGATTTACAGGTAATTCCTCTCAGATCTGAGTGAATCTCTGATTTACAGGTAATTCCTCTCAGATCTGAGTGTATCTCTGATTTACAGGTACTTCCTATCAGATCTGAGTGAATCTCTGATTTACAGGTAATTCCTATCAGATCTGAGTGAATCTCTGGCACACAGGTAATTCCTATCAGATCTGAATCTCTGGCACACAGGTAATTCCTCTCAGATCTGAGTGCATCTCTGGCACACAGGTAATTCCTCTCAGATCTGAGCGCATCTCTGATTTACAGGTAATTCCTCTCAGATCTGAGTGCATCTCTGGCACACAGGTAATTCCTATCAGATCTGAGTGTATCTCTGATTTACAGGTAATTCCTCTCAGATCTGAATCTCTGGCACACAGGTAATTCCTCTTAGATCTAAGCGCATCTCTGGCACACAGGTAATTCCTCTCAGATCTGAGCGCATCTCTAGCACACAGGTAATTCCTCTCAGATCTGAGCGCATCTCTAGCACACAGGTAATTCCTATCAGATCTGAGCGCATCTCTGGCACACAAGTAATTCCTACCTGGGTTTTTTTATGTAATTGCAGCTTCCGTCAGCTTTATCACAGACCATAGTCCAGGTGCAGGAACTAGAAGCTGGAATACATTTCTCACTCAAAATTAAGAGACCAAAGAAAAGTTGTCTAGGGAGTTGTCTGAAGCAGTAAAGACATATGTGTGCCAGAGCGAGTCTGGTGGAGGAGAGAACAGGAATCAGGGGCTTTGATCACTTGTTCTCTACAATGTTGTATTACAAAGCGCAGGTTCTCCAGCTTGAAACAAACAGCTGATTCAAATCAGAAGTGCCACGAATCTTCAATAAACACTGCTGTAGCTGTGCCATGAATCTTCAATAAACACTGCTGTAGCTGTGCCATGAATCTTCAATAAACACTGCTGTAGCTGTGCCATGAATCTTCAATAAACACTGCTGTAGCTGTGCCATGAATCTTCAATAAACACTGCTGTAGCTGTGTGTGGCAAAGTGCCCCGCCCCTGTGTGCATTTGTGTGTTGTGTGTATGTTGCGTGTGTAAATGTTGGTGTATAGTCATTGGTACACGGGATATAAACGGGTCTGTGTTTCACGTGTATTTAAATAGTGTATATTTGTATTTAGGCACGGGATTGCACATCACGCACGTGCATTTAAAATATAATATGTGAACACGGGGTTTCACGTAATGAATTCACGTGCTGGGATTCAAGTGAGTAATTAATTAGTAATTGAATCCCAGCACAACAGTATATATAGATGCACGTTTCTTGCACTAAGGGTTGGTGTTCGGTGAGTGGAGAACGGGAGAGAGAGAAGGAGAAAAGAAAGTCTGAAGTAAAGTAATTAGTGTTATCTGCTCACCGTGTTTGTCCGTTTGTCTGTTCACTGTTTAGTCCGTTTTGTTTATATGTTTCTTTTGGCGTCAAGTGCCGTGTCCTGTTTTTTGTACTGTTAAACCCTTTTATTTGTTAAATAAACGCTGAGTGCAGCCATTGCACTCAGCTCCTCATCACCACCGTCTCTGTCTGTGTATTCCTGTCTGGTCTGACGCCACCCACTCTGGCCGTCTTTGTGACACTGTGCCACGAATCTTCAATAAACACTGCTGTAGCTGAGTGAAAAGCAGCTCTTAAAAAAACCACTAACTATATGATGAAAAAACCAATATATACTTTGTGGCAGGGTCTTTGGCATGTCTATACACACTGTATTCATTATTATACTATAAACTACAGTATTAGTGGGCATGTCTACCTACAGTATGCATACGTGTGTGTTTCATAATTTTGTAAGACTAGTTTCAATATTTTACCCCACATACATCTTGACATTTTAGATAATACATAATCCTGGGGTATTATTATTGTTTGTTTATTTATTTAGCAGACTCCTTTATCCAAGGTGACTTACAAAGATTAGGGTGGGTGAACTGTGCATCTGCTGCACAGTCACTTCCAACAACATTTCACCCGAAAGATAGAGCACAAGGAGGTTAAGTGACTTGCTCAAGGTCACACAGTGAGTCACTGAGTGAGCTGGGATTACATGCCCTTTTCTTTAACCACCAGACCACACAGCCTGTTGACAGTATTCAACATGCACTGCCCCCATGTGACTCTGTTGTGTGCAACATGGTAGGCAGTGGAAGTATTCCAGCCGCTAAATTTAGGAAATAAGATTGACAATGAAGACATTCTGTTTATTCATTCTTTCTCTTTTTATGTCATCAGTTTGCAGAGACATGCATCAATGAGATGTTGTACCATAATCAATTAACTGTCATTCAAAGATCGAGGCACAGTTCACAATTGTGGTGCAAGTCTGCAGTCACTCTGGCCCACTGCTCCAAAACAGGCCTCAAAAAACAGATCAAACCAGAAACACAGGGAACGAATGAGATAGTCTGGGAATCTGTATTACAAAAGAATGACATTAGGCATAGACCTGGGTCCAAGTAATGAGATCTGAAAAATGTAATGTGTCTAACGACAGAATATCTGCTTCCCACCCTCTGGAATGACCTTTTACAAATGAGAAGGCTAATGCTGTACCATGACATCTACACGTCTGAAAAACAGTCCAGTGCTTGTTTTAACACACAGCGCTTCAGCAGTAGTGCATGGGGTAGCAGGTAGTCCATTGAAACTGCAGAGTTCACCTTGTCATTTAAAGAAGCTGAGTTGGATCTGAAGCCAGTCCTAATCCTCACATCTAACCACCATTTGTTAATCATTAGTTGTTTAAAGCAGAAGATCTAATTGACATGCATTACCCCATACAGACTTGCGTGTGTGTGTGTGTGTGTGTGTGTGTATATATATATATATATATATGTGTGTGTGTGTATACATAAATAATGAACAAGAAATTGATAATTGATAAATTGAAAACCTCTTCTTCCCCCTTCTTCAGATAGCATGGTAGGAATACCTTGGTATATACTGTATACACAGTATTATATGTACTCGTATGTGTATATACTGTATACACAGTATTATATGTACTCGTATGTGTATATACTGTATACACAGTATTATATGTACTCGTATGTGTATATACTGTATACACAGTATTATATGTACTCGTATGTGTATATACTGTATACACAGTATTATATGTACTCGTATGTGTATATACTGTATACACAGTATTATATGTACTCGTATGTGTATATACTGTATACACAGTATTATATGTACTCGTATGTGTATATACTGTATACACAGTATTATATGTACTCGTATATGTATATACAGTATACACAGTATTATATGTATATGTATATACAGTATTATATGTACTCGTATATAACTATTAATGTACTTGTTTTGGGCCTTTGCTTCACAAAAGAATTATCAGTAGGCTACATCGATGATCTTTAAGTCTGTGGTGTGATGCTGTGATTACAAATGGTCTCCACTGTTGCATGTTTGCAAGAATTATCAGTGGACTTTATTTTATGGAAACACTGTCATTTTTATGGCTTTGAAAACAGTACTTTACTCCCTTTCCATGCCTGACACTTAGAGAGAAAATCTCCACCCATCGTTTATCTATGACAATGAATTGAGCTGAGCTGTGAAAACAGGCTTAATGAACCTCCTGTACCCAGTTGTTTCTTGCAGCCCTGAAGAGACTCTACAAGCTGGACACGACATGTCTTACACACTGTAACAACTTGCTAACATTTAAGGTTCATTTAAAACAGTCAGCTAAAAAGGAAGTGAAAAGGTTGGAGAGGCTGCAGAAGCGAGGAGGATGAAAGAGCTCAAACCTCATTATGGATAAAAGAATAATGGGCTTTTCAGAAAGCACACGTTTAATAAGATCATGCCAGGAGAAACGCCCAGTGCTGCAGCACTGCCAATGAGACGAGCAGAGAAGACCTGCAAAGCATTTGCCATCTGTTGTGTAAAAAGAAAAAAGAGGCATTCATTTCACATTCTGACACAGGCTCCTCCTGCTGCTTGAAGCACCATCACACAACCTCAATTACCCCGAGTCCTGGCATTCACTGCTCACCACGCCACCCAATTAAACAGGACTTCCAGTCACAAGCACTACCTTCGGAATCTGCTTTCTCAAGCAGCAATGCATTCCTAGGGTTTTCAGCACAGCCTCTGGCACCTGAATGCTGAAAGAGCACGTCAACAATTATTTATTTTCTTATCCAAAACAGATGACTAGACTCATTAGGTCCACTTACAAACTGTTAACACAAGGAAATCCTAACTGTTAACAGAAGGCAATAATCTTCCTATTGAGATAAATATCTTCACAACAGGGAATGTCAGTTGCCAGCTTCATAAGAACATAAGAAAGTTTACAAACGAGAGGAGGCCATTCGGCCCATCTTGCTCGTTTGGTTGTTAGAAGCTTATTGATCCCAGAATCTCATCAAGCAGCTTCTTGAAGGATCCCAGGGTGTCAGCTTCAACAACATTACTGGGTAGTTGGTTCCAGACCCTCACAATTCTCTGTGTAAAAAAGTGCCTCCTATTTTGTGTACTGAATGCCCCTTTATCTAATCTCCATTTGTGACCCCTGGTCCTTGTTTCTTTTTTCAGGTCGAAAAAGTCCCCTGGGTCGACATTGTCGATCTTATTGGACTGCCCAGTCCCTGACCACATTCCGGCGCCTCCTTAAGACTCACCTCTTCAAACAGCACCTGTACAACTCCTCTGTTGTATCCTGGGACACTATCACCCTTCATTTAAATATGCTTTATTTTGCTCTTATCTGCCCCCTATTTTACTGCATTTAATCCTGTACCTCAGAATATTGTAATCTGCCAAGTGTTTAATCTGTAGTATTTTGTACTTAATCATATCCTGATGTAACTATCACTATTTAATCATATCCTGATGTAACTTTCACTATTATCTGCTGTATTATTGAATTGTGGTTTGGCACACTTGAGAATTATTGTATTTCTTGTTCTTATTGTATGACTTATATTGTAACACTTGAATGTATTTGTATTTGCTTGCGATTGTAAGTCGCCCTGGATAAGGGCGTCTGCTAAGAAATAAATAATAATAATAATAATACCTTTTAGAATTTTGAATGCTTGAATCAGATCACTGCGTAGTCTTCTTTGTTCAAGACTGAACAGATTCAATACTTTTAGCCTGTCTGCATACAACATGCCTGGTCGCTCTTCTTTGCACTCTTTATAGAGCAGCAATATCCTTTTTGTAACGAGGGGACCAGAACTGAACACAATATTCTAGATGAGATCTTAATAATGCGTTGTACATTTTTAACATTACTTCCCTTGATTTAAATTCAACACTTTTCACAATATATCCGAGCATCTTGTTGGTCTTTTTTATAGCTCCCCCACATTGTCTAGATGAAGACATTTCTGAGTCAACATAAACTAGGTCTTTTTCATAGATTCCTTCTTCAATTTCAGTATCTTCCTGGCACTGGTGTATCTCAAGGTGAACTGAAAGCACAGGCTACACTAGTATTGAAAACAGCAGGATGGGGAATGAAAACATGGCAATTGCTTTGCATTAGGGAAACAGTTTGAAAGACTGAAGGGGTCGTATTGAAGTAAGTGTCATGCCAGTAAATGTGCTGCAGTGGTACTCCAATATATCCAGCAGCAATAGTTTTCTTTTTAGTCACTAGTACAAATATCTACCAACGCTCTGCTGGCTGCATGGAGGGCCTGCAGAGTGAAAAGAAGTGGTCGGCTGACAGCACACTCTTCGGAGGGCAGTATGTGTTCGTCTTTCGCCGCTCCCAAGTCAGCGCAGGGGTGGTAGTGTCTGGCAGTGTACCAGGGACCCTACCACTGTCTCCAGCTAGCTTTCAACCCAGATGCATTGAGTACTACTGGTTCAAACTCCTTCATTTAGCTCACTGAGTCTAGTGGATTTTTATTGTAAGATAACAAAAACACTTTATTCCATTATAATGCTCTATGAATTTCCATTATTTCACTTAGGGTTTATACTCGATGCTAAAATAATTGATGCTTTTGTCATTGAATAGTGTCATTTCATTTTTCATGTCTTGCCCTCTGTCTTGCCATGCAACTCCCTAAAGACAATTAAAAGAAACTACACTAGACTACAATTTAGATGTGTCTGTATGTATTGGTATGTATTAAAGAAACTACACTAGACTACAATTTAGATGTGTCTGTATGTATTGGTATGTATTAAAGAAACTACACTAGACTACAATTTAGATGTGTCTGTATGTATTGGTATGTATGAATTTTTTTCCTTGCAACAATAGGAGTTGATTAAAAGACCAGACAGTGACGAACAAGAAATAAAAAAAAAACAATAACCATTCAAAACAAATGTATGCTGTGGGCAGGCTGTCAAGACTTACTTGATAAGGGTAAAGGGTCACCCCATTGGCTCTTGACATAGACCAGGTCCCGTCCAGATACTGGTGTGCCTGAATGGGGCCCGAGCCCAGGATGTTGCCGTTGCCTGGGCTGCTTGCTTTCCCAGCATGCCCGGGTGAACCGTTCTTCTTCTCGATGCCCAGGCTATTGGGTTTGCTGGAGTGCTTGCCGGGCTGGAAGCTCATGTAGCCAGGGCTGGTGTAGGAGGCTGGGATGAAGGACCAGTCCCGAGGTCCCTGCAGGCCGCACATGCTGCGGGAGCCCCCTAGCGAGGGCATGTTGGAGGGAGGGGGTGACCCTGGCGAGGTGTCGCGTTGCTCCAGGGCGGCGGCCTGCTCTAGCGTCAGCACCATCTGAATGGCCTCCTCCTTCAGCTGGTTCAGGTGGGTGGCGCAGACGTCACAGCGGCTGTCCTTCTCGTTCCAGGCCTTGCGGGTGGTGTTGGGGACTTGGAGCTTGTCGTGAATCAGGGCAGAGAATGAAGGGTCCTGTGAGAGAGACAAAGGGATTAATGAGTGTAGCGCAGTGACACACTGAATGTGTGGATTATCTGTCATTACAGCAGTCCATGTTTGAGTGTAGCGCAGTGACACACTGAATGTGTGGATTATCTGTCATTACAGCAGTCCATGTTTGAGTGTAGCGCAGTGACACACTGAATGTGTGGATTATCTGTCATTACAGCAGTCCATGTTTGAGTGTAGCGCAGTGACACACTGAATGTGTGGATTATCTGTCATTACAGCAGTCCATGTTTGAGTGTAGCGCAGTGACACACTGAATGTGTGAATTATCTATCATTACAGCAGTCCATGTTTGAGTGTAGCGCAGTGACACACTGAATGTGTGGATTATCTGTCATTACAGCAGTCCATGTTTGAGTGTAGCGCAGTGACACACTGAATGTGTGGATTATCTGTCATTACAGCAGTCCATGTTTGAGTGTAGCGCAGTGACACACTGAATGTGTGGATTATCTGTCATTACAGCAGTCCATGTTTGAGTGTAGCGCAGTGACACACTGAATGTGTGGTCCCGATGCAATCTGTATTATGGATCATGGATTTGTTCTGGAATTCGCAGTGCTAGATATCAACATGTTCTCCTGTTAGAAATATGCTATGAGTGTTTATTTGTTTATTATTATTCCTTTGGTTAGTTTGTTTTATATGTGCTGTCACTATGATTGAGTGCCTAGTGACCAGGAATGTGGGTCTCCAAGGACACACGAAAAAATATGAGATCTCAAAGATCTGCTTGGGTGTGAGTCACCTTGGTAACAGAAAGCCCCAGGCACACCTTTACATTAAACAATACAAAACAATACAGATTTTAGGGTATTGTGTTTATTTGCTTTACTGTATTTCCTGTAACTTAAATTGCAGGAATACACTATACCAATAAAGACATCTAACCCATTGATTTTATTCTTCATTTTCTTGCACAGTGCACACATGCTGTAATAGATAACAGTCAGCAGATGTTTGCAGAGGGAATCGTGGAGCTTAAAGGACTTTAGCAATCCAATGTGTATACACTGCTCATACTTACATTCACTCTTTATGTACGGCTGATATGTAATGATTCATATTCCTAAGGCCCATATCTCTCCATTCAGGTCTCCCGCAATTTAGAAATGCTATAAAACTGACTGAACTGAGACAATATCTACTGCAGTGAATTATAATCCATCTGTATTAGGCACTGTTTATAATCCATGAACAGAACCACAGAGAAGCCTTCATTGATTTATGAATCACTGCAGTTTTCGGAATAGCTCCGGCTCATTTCCGTCATTCGGGAAACCAGTTTAAAAAATGCAATGGGTTCTATTTGAGCATTTCGCTGGGAGCTTTCTGGAAAGCAATTAACCTTGATACAGTATGTCTCACCTGAGGAGACACAACACATTGCCTAGGCAGTTCTGCATGGTATAAGGTTTGTCTTTGTGAAACCCTGCTTCACATGGTGGTGTGGCGACCGCCACATAAATGATGTTAAAAATACATCATCATCTGTTCTTTAATTAGAATGGATTATACCTGGCCAGGTTAGAATAAATTGTTCATTTCTGCCTTGTTTATTAGCCTATCTCCCGTTTGGCTTAGTTGTCCAGGCTTGGGGGGGATTCATCGGGGTTCATTTTATTTCTTTTTTCTATGTGAAGGCTCTTATATTCTGCCAGTTACGGTAATTGTTTTAATTCAATCCACCTGGGTTTCATTGATAAAGAGCGTATTGTGGGAAATGAGAGGATGGCCTGAAAGGAGAGCTGAGTGTCGTTTGCAGTTTTGTTGCGGTTTCTTTTTTGCTTTTTAAATTATTTAAGCTTATCTAGAAACGATGTAACATTTTTTATGGAGTGTCACTGAGCTAATTGTCCCGAATACAGCTTTGGAATACCGTTCGTTTTATATGGATTATTTGAAACTGAAGAAAACAGATCGATTTACGTCCCGGGAACAACGCGCAGCCGGTCCTCGGACACACGGCAGGAAGGGGTGAGACGGTCTGGTAGACTTTTACTTTTTGTGCTGGACAATGCTGGATTACAATTGTTTTTTTTTCTTCATAGTACTATGGGCGTTTATTTTGATACTTTATTTTTCTCTGGAATATGTTTTTTTGCAAGTTTGTTTTGTTTTGAAGCAAGTTTGACTTTGTTTTTTGGATTGACTTTGTTTGGTTTGTTTTTTTTCTGCAATAAGGAACTTTATAACCGCATTAATTTACATGGACTGTTTAATTTTTGTTAATACTACTTCATTGTGTTTCAAGCTGTTTTTGCGAATCGGTTTTACCAGTAATACCCAGGGTTAACAGGGTCATTTTGACTGTTTACTGTATTACTTGCTGTTTCACTGCCAAAATATTTATATCAGTGTATACACTATGCATTCTATTGTGCTATGAGGTTTCTTAGAGCAATGTTTAAGGTATATTTTGCTTCCTTTGTATCGACATTGTACTGTTCTACAGTTTTTTGCCACTATAAAAAGGTTACTGAAGATTATGACACTCTTACCCACGAACTTTTGGTCCCATTATTTGCTGTCAATCAGTCTTTAATTATCTGTTTTTGAAAACAGTTAGTCTTGGCTTGTGTCTTAAAAGTCTGGTTGTTACAGTGGTGTCACAGTTTTCCACCAGTATGAGTCTGAACCCTGTACCTGTACCTGGACTCGATGAAAATGCAGCACTTTACAAGTGCTGTGTCCCAAAAGGTTCATCTCCATGGGATTCCAAGTTCAGCGATTGGTCACCATCTGGTGCACAATCTAACAGCAGAGTTACCTTAAGAAACAGTCTGGCTGTGGCAACCAACAAGGCACATGCCTCACATTGAAAAAAACAGAGCATGTGTAAAATAATTTCACTTTCACAGTGCCTTTCCATATAAACTAAAGAACAATGGACGCACTTTGCTCCTTTGTGAAACACAGTATACAAATGTTGAGAAACACGGCACATTCTGCTGGTGAGCCCCTGCATGCATTTTTTATAAAATTAGTTTTAGTGCCATTCCTCCCTGTGACAGGGAGACCCTGCCACTGGTTCTTGGATGCATGTGTGCCTTTGTGGAAGCAGCTTAGACGCGCAACAGGTGACGCGTTGCTAAGGAAATAATTGAGCAGGTGGGCTGGCCCGGCACTGAGCAGATCGGAAGGTCCAGATTGGCTGGGGGGTGAGCCCGGGGAGGCTGCACCGAGCTTGAGGCTCAACCCGGGAGCTGAAGCTATGGATCCAGCACAAACCCTGGGAGCATCTACCCCTGCACACGACCACACCCAGGAGAGCGTCCGCTCCGCAGGATTAACTACTACGGAACCCTTCAACTGCAAGACGGTGCTCGTGAAACCATTGCCCAGCCAAGGCTGTGTGAAGAGGCAGGAGTTGCTGTGAGAAACCGGGACTCCGAGCCCAGAAGTAGGTTAGTTTAGGGGATGTTGATCCCAAACAGTATAGAGAGGGTTTGCATAGAGTAGTAGGTTCCTGGAGCAGAACATTCCTTTTAGTGGGTCTAGCACTCACCATTTGTGTGGCAAACCTTTATTTTTAGCTTTGTTTTCTTTTCTTTTCTTTATTAAATGTGACACTAGGGCTACCATTGCTGGTACCCTACTGTCATGACTTGTGTTGCTCTGTGTCTGCCTCAGTATCGTTCAGTGACGACCCACACATGTAACAAACCCTGTTACACTCCTGTATCATGTGAAATCATTACCAAGTGTGCAGCTCCCATGAACCTAAATGGAAATCTGGAAACTGAAGCAGGTACAGCTCAGGCAGACGTGAGCTCCCATGAACCCAGCTGATTGGAAATCTGGAAACTGAAGCAGGTACAGCTCAGGCAGACGTGAGCTCCCATGAACCGAGCTGAATAGAAATCTGGAAACTGAAGCAGGTACAGCTCAGGCAGACGTGACCTCCCATGAACCCAGCTGAATGGAAATCTGGAAACTGAACGAGGTACAGCTCAAGCAGACGTGAGCTCCCATGAACCCAGCTGAATTGAAATCTGGGAACTGAAGCAGGTATAGCTCAGGCAGATGTGCGCTCCCATGAACCCAGCTGAATGGAAATCTGGAAACTGAAGCAGGTACAGCTCAGGCAGACGTGAGCTCCCATGAACCCAGCTGAATGGAAATCTGGAAACTGAAGCAGGTACAGCTCAGGCAGACGTGAGCTCCCATGAACCCAGCTGAATGGAAATCTGGAAACTGAAGCAGGTTATTCACAAGATGCTTCATTTGTGGGAAAAACTCAACATTACTCACTTAGTTTCTAAATTCCAAGACTCTGGGTTTAAATATCATGTTGACATGTTGGTTATGAATTAGTAGTGGTTAGAGCTCTGGCCTCTTGACCGGAGGGTTGTGGGTTCAATCCCCAGTGGGGGACACTGCTGTTGTACCCTTGAGCAAGGTACTTTACCTAGATTGCTCCAGTAAAAAACCCAACTGTATAAATGGGTAATTGTATATAAAATAATGTAGTATCTGTATAATGTGAAATAATGTGTAATATGATATCTTGTAACAATTGTAAGTCGCTCTGGATAAGGGCGTCTGCTAATAAATAAATAATAATAATAATAATGAACTGGCTTATTGTGAGAAAATATTCATTTCTAGAGGTCTATTCAATTTAAACAGCAGCAGACATATATAAATATATAACTAAAACATCACACATCGAGTAAGTCTATTTCTGTCATAGAAATATGTAAAATGCCAGAGAGGGAGCTATTTAATTTTTTTTTTTTTTTTAAACGCAATATTTTATATAAATCCCCTCGAAATGTTTCTTAGTTTGAATTCTTGTCTTTAGTTTTGTAAAGAGATTCTTTTGTTACTTAAGCAGCACACCATGTGAAATTCCGCTACACAGTGCTTAAGATAAACTGATTGCACCCTCTCAGTGAGACGCCATCAGACATACTACTCAGGAATAAAACAAGGACATGAAAACAACCAATATTGTGGCACATTGGGTTTTTCTATACTGATAGAGTTAATGTTATGTTGAATCTGTAGCAAATGATTGTTTGTGATGGTCACAGATATCAACAGAAAAACAGAAAAATGCTAATTGTTCTCTCTCTGACTCACAGATTTGAGACCTGGTTTGTTTTCTTGCCACTGATGTCTGTCTAGAAATCAAAGCCTTCAGCTAAAACTGTCAGTCTCAGAGCAGGAAGGAAAAGACAATGAAGACAGGTTAGAAATGATGCTGAACTGCATCACAGAAGAGACACAGATTCATACTGAACCTCAATTGAAAAGCGATGAGTAGCAATGAAGACAAGTTAGAAATGATGCTGAACTGCATCACAGAAGAGAAATGGATTCACACTGAACCTCAATTGAAAAGCAATGAGTAGCAATGAAGACAAGTTAGAAATGATGTTGAACTGCATCACAGAAGAGAAATGGATTCACACTGAACCTCAATTGAAAAGCAATGAGTAGCAATGAAGACAAGTTAGAAATGATGTTGAACTGCATCACAGAAGAGAAATGGATTCACACTGAACCTCAATTGAAAAGCAATGAGTAGCAATGAAGACAAGTTAGATACGATGTTGAACTGCATCACAGAAGAGAAATGGATTCATACTGAACCTCAATTGAAAAGCGATGAGTAGCAATGAAGACAAGTTAGAAATGATGCTGAACTGCATCACAGAAGAGACACAGATTCATACTGAACCTCAATTGAAAAGCGATGAGTAGCAATGAAGACAAGTTAGATACGATGTTGAACTGCATCACAGAAGAGAAATGGATTCACACTGAACCTCAATTGAAAAGCAATGAGTAGCAATGAAGACAAGTTAGAAATGATGTTGAACTGCATCACAGAAGAGAAATGGATTCATACTGAACCACAATTGAAAAGCAATGAGTAGCAATGAAGACAAGTTAGAAATGATGCTGAACTGCATCACAGAAGAGACACAGATTCATACTGAACCTCAATTGAAAAGCAATGAGTAGCAATGAAGACAAGTTAGAAATGATGCTGAACTGCATCACAAAAGAGACACAGATTCATACTGAACCTCAATTGAAAAGCGATGAGTAGCAATGAAGACAAGTTAGATACGATGTTGAACTGCATCACAGAAGAGAAATGGATTCACACTGAACCTCAATTGAAAAGCAATGAGTAGCAATGAAGACAAGTTAGAAATGATGCTGAACTGCATCACAGAAGAGACACAGATTCATACTGAACCTCAATTGAAAAGCAATGAGTAGCAATGAAGACAAGTTAGATACGATGCTGAACTGCATCACAGAAGAGAAATGGATTCACACTGAACCTCAATTGAAAAGCAATGAGTAGCAATGAAGACAAGTTAGAAATGATGTTGAACTGCATCACAGAAGAGAAATGGATTCACACTGAACCTCAATTGAAAAGCAATGAGTAGCAATGAAGACAAGTTAGATACGATGTTGAACTGCATCACAGAAGAGAAATGGATTCATACTGAACCTCAATTGAAAAGCGATGAGTAGCAATGAAGACAAGTTAGAAATGATGCTGAACTGCATCACAGAAGAGAAATGGATTCACACTGAACCTCAATTGAAAAGCGATGAGTAGCAATGAAGACAAGTTAGAAATGATGCTGAACTGCATCACAGAAGAGACACAGATTCATACTGAACCTCAATTGAAAAGCGATGAGTAGCAATGAAGACAAGTTAGATACGATGTTGAACTGCATCACAGAAGAGAAATGGATTCACACTGAACCTCAATTGAAAAGCAATGAGTAGCAATGAAGACAAGTTAGAAATGATGTTGAACTGCATCACAGAAGAGAAATGGATTCATACTGAACCACAATTGAAAAGCAATGAGTAGCAATGAAGACAAGTTAGAAATGATGCTGAACTGCATCACAGAAGAGACACAGATTCATACTGAACCTCAATTGAAAAGCAATGAGTAGCAATGAAGACAAGTTAGAAATGATGCTGAACTGCATCACAAAAGAGACACAGATTCATACTGAACCTCAATTGAAAAGCGATGAGTAGCAATGAAGACAAGTTAGATACGATGTTGAACTGCATCACAGAAGAGAAATGGATTCACACTGAACCTCAATTGAAAAGCAATGAGTAGCAATGAAGACAAGTTAGAAATGATGCTGAACTGCATCACAGAAGAGACACAGATTCATACTGAACCTCAATTGAAAAGCGATGAGTAGCAATGAAGACAAGTTAGATACGATGTTGAACTGCATCACAGAAGAGAAATGGATTCACACTGAACCTCAATTGAAAAGCAATGAGTAGCAATGAAGACAAGTTAGAAATGATGCTGAACTGCATCACAGAAGAGACACAGATTCATACTGAACCTCAATTGAAAAGCAATGAGTAGCAATGAAGACAAGTTAGAAATGATGCTGAACTGCATCACAGAAGAGACACCGATTCATACTGAACCTCAATTGAAAAGCGATGAGTAGCAATGAAGACAAGTTAGATACGATGCTGAACTGCATCACAGAAGAGAAATGGATTCACACTGAACCTCAATTGAAAAGCAATGAGTAGCAATGAAGACAAGTTAGAAATGATGTTGAACTGCATCACAGAAGAGAAATGGATTCACACTGAACCTCAATTGAAAAGCAATGAGTAGCAATGAAGACAAGTTAGATACGATGTTGAACTGCATCACAGAAGAGAAATGGATTCATACTGAACCTCAATTGAAAAGCGATGAGTAGCAATGAAGACAAGTTAGAAATGATGCTGAACTGCATCACAGAAGAGAAATGGATTCACACTGAACCTCAATTGAAAAGCGATGAGTAGCAATGAAGACAAGTTAGAAATGATGCTGAACTGCATCACAGAAGAGACACAGATTCATACTGAACCTCAATTGAAAAGCGATGAGTAGCAATGAAGACAAGTTAGATACGATGTTGAACTGCATCACAGAAGAGAAATGGATTCACACTGAACCTCAATTGAAAAGCAATGAGTAGCAATGAAGACAAGTTAGAAATGATGTTGAACTGCATCACAGAAGAGAAATGGATTCATACTGAACCACAATTGAAAAGCAATGAGTAGCAATGAAGACAAGTTAGAAATGATGCTGAACTGCATCACAGAAGAGACACAGATTCATACTGAACCTCAATTGAAAAGCAATGAGTAGCAATGAAGACAAGTTAGAAATGATGCTGAACTGCATCACAGAAGAGAAATGGATTCACACTGAACCTCAATTGAAAAGCAATGAGTAGCAATGAAGACAAGTTAGAAATGATGCTGAACTGCATCACAGAAGAGACACAGATTCATACTGAACCTCAATTGAAAAGCGATGAGTAGCAATGAAGACAAGTTAGATGCGATGTTGAACTGCATCACAGAAGAGAAATGGATTCACACTGAACCTCAATTGAAAAGCAATGAGTAGCAATGAAGACAAGTTAGATACGATGTTGAACTGCATCACAGAAGAGAAATGGATTCACACTGAACCTCAATTGAAAAGCGATGAGTAGCAATGAAGACAAGTTAGAAATGATGTTGAACTGCATCACAGAAGAGACACAGATTCATACTGAACCTCAATTGAAAAGCGATGAGTAGCAATGAAGACAAGATAGAAATGATGCTGAACTGCATCACAGAAGAGACACAGATTCACACTGAACCTCAATTGAAAAGCAATGAGTAGCAATGAAGACAAGTTAGATACGATGTTGAACTGCATCACAGAAGAGAAATGGATTCACACTGAACCTCAATTGAAAAGCGATGAGTAGCAATGAAGACAAGTTAGATACGATGTTGAACTGCATCACAGAAGAGACACAGATTCATACTGAACCTCAATTGAAAAGCAATGAGTAGCAATGAAGACAAGTTAGAAATGATGCTGAACTGCATCACAGAAGAGACACAGATTCATACTGAACCTCAATTGAAAAGCAATGAGTAGCAATGAAGACAAGTTAGAAATGATGCTGAACTGCATCACAGAAGAGAAATGGATTCACACTGAACCTCAATTGAAAAGCAATGAGTAGCAATGAAGACAAGTTAGATACGATGTTGAACTGCATCACAGAAGAGACACAGATTCATACTGAACCTCAATTGAAAAGCGATGAGTAGCAATGAAGACAAGTTGGAAATGATGTTGAACTGCATCACAGAAGAGACACAGATTCATACTGAACCTCAATTGAAAAGCGATGAGTAGCAATGAAGACAAGTTAGATACGATGTTGAACTGCATCACAGAAGAGAAATGGATTCACACTGAACCTCAATTGAAAAGCAATGAGTAGCAATGAAGACAAGTTAGATACGATGTTGAACTGCATCACAGAAGAGAAATGGATTCACACTGAACCTCAATTGAAAAGCGATGAGTAGCAATGAAGACAAGTTAGAAATGATGTTGAACTGCATCACAGAAGAGACACAGATTCATACTGAACCTCAATTGAAAAGCGATGAGTAGCAATGAAGACAAGTTAGAAATGATGCTGAACTGCATCACAGAAGAGACACAGATTCACACTGAACCTCAATTGAAAAGCAATGAGTAGCAATGAAGACAAGATAGATACGATGTTGAACTGCATCACAGAAGAGAAATGGATTCACACTGAACCTCAATTGAAAAGCGATGAGTAGCAATGAAGACAAGTTAGATACGATGTTGAACTGCATCACAGAAGAGACACAGATTCATACTGAACCTCAATTGAAAAGCAATGAGTAGCAATGAAGACAAGTTAGAAATGATGCTGAACTGCATCACAGAAGAGACACAGATTCATACTGAACCTCAATTGAAAAGCAATGAGTAGCAATGAAGACAAGTTAGAAATGATGCTGAACTGCATCACAGAAGAGAAATGGATTCACACTGAACCTCAATTGAAAAGCAATGAGTAGCAATGAAGACAAGTTAGATACGATGTTGAACTGCATCACAGAAGAGACACAGATTCATACTGAACCTCAATTGAAAAGCGATGAGTAGCAATGAAGACAAGTTGGAAATGATGTTGAACTGCATCACAGAAGAGACACAGATTCATACTGAACCTCAATTGAAAAGTGATGAGTAGCAATGAAGACAAGTTAGAAATGATGCTGAACTGCATCACAGAAGAGAAATGGATTCACACTGAACCTCAATTGAAAAGCGATGAGTAGCAATGAAGACAAGTTGGAAATGATGTTGAACTGCATCACAGAAGAGAAATGGATTCACACTGAACCTCAATTGAAAAGCGATGAGTAGCAATGAAGACAAGTTAGATACGATGTTGAACTGCATCACAGAAGAGAAATGGATTCACACTGAACTTCAATTGAAAAGCGATGAGTAGCAATGAAGACAAGTTGGAAATGATGTTGAACTGCATCACAGAAGAGACACAGATTCATACTGAACCTCAATTGAAAAGCGATGAGTAGCAATGAAGACAAGTTAGATACGATGTTGAACTGCATCACAGAAGAGAAATGGATTCACACTGAACCTCAATTGAAAAGCAATGAGTAGCAATGAAGACAAGTTAGATACGATGTTGAACTGCATCACAGAAGAGACACGGATTCATACTGAACCTCAATTGAAATGCGATGAGTAGCAATGAAGACAAGTTAGAAATGATGTTGAACTGCATCACAGAAGAGAAATGGATTCACACTGAACCTCAATTGAAAAGCAATGAGTAGCAATGAAGACAAGTTAGATACGATGTTGAACTGCATCACAGAAGAGAAATGGATTCACACTGAACCTCAATTAAATTAATGATACAAACAAAATGAGTTTATTCTTACTGTAAAAACTCTGAATGTCAACTTTTAGCAACACAATTCTCAGCACATAATGATACTGTTGCTCTGTCCTAAACAGCTAACACCAGCTCATTTTGAAATGTATTTTTTACCTGCAGATTGGGAGCAAAGCTAAAAGGGTTCTGAACATTGCTGAAGCAAAACAAAATCCTGTGAAGCCTGGCTCAGAGGCAACACAGAACCTGCCTCAGCAGGTGTGTCTCACACTGTGCTAAACACTCTCGTGCTCTTTCATTCCCTGCACAGGAGTTCATTTTGGACTCTCGTGCCCTTTCATTCCCTGCACAGGAGTTCATTTTGGACTCTCTTGCTCTTTCATTCCCTGCACAGGAGTTCATGTTGCGTGGACTCTCGTGCTCTTTCATTCCCTGCACAGGAGTTCATGTTGAGTGGACTCTCGTGCTCTTTCATTCCCTGCACAGGAGTTCATGTTGAGTGGACTCTCGTGCTCTTTCATTCCCTGCACAGGAGTTCATGTTGAGTGGACTCTCATGCTCTTTCATTCCCTGCACAGGAGTTCATTTTGGACTCTCGTGCTCTTTCATTCCCTGCACAGGAGTTCATGTTGAGTGGACTCTCGTGCTCTTTCATTCCCTGCACAGGAGTTCATGTTGAGTGGACTCTCATGCTCTTTCATTCCCTGCACAGGAGTTCATTTTGGACTCTCGTGCTCTTTCATTCCCTGCACAGGAGTTCATGTTGAGTGGACTCTCGTGCTCTTTCATTCCCTGCACAGGAGTTCATGTTGAGTGGACTCTCATGCTCTTTCATTCCCTGCACAGGAGTTCATTTTGGACTCTCGTGCTCTTTCATTCCCTGCACAGGAGTTCATTTTGAGTGGACTCTCGTGCTCTTTCATTCCCTGCACACAAGTTCATTTTGGACTCTCGTGCTCTTTCATTCCCTGCACAGGAGTTCATGTTGAGTGGACTCTCGTGCTCTTTCATTCCCTGCACAGGAGTTCATGTTGAGTGGACTCTTGTGCTCTTTCATTCCCTGCACAGGAGTTCATGTTGAGTGGACTCTCCTGCTCTTTCATTCCCTGCACAGGAGTTCATGTTGAGTGGACTCTCGTGCTCTTTCATTCCCTGCACAGGAGTTCATGTTGAGTGGACTCTTGTGCTCTTTCATTCCCTGCACAGGAGTTCATGTTGAGTGGACTCTCCTGCTCTTTCATTCCCTGCACAGGAGTTCATGTTGAGTGGACTCTCGTGCTCTTTCATTCCCTGCACAGGAGTTCATGTTGCGTGGACTCTCGTGCTCTTTCATTCCCTGCACAGGAGTTCATGTTGAGTGGACTCTCCTGCTCTTTCATTCCCTGCACAGGAGTTCATGTTGAGTGGACTCTCATGCTCTTTCATTCCCTGCACAGGAGTTCATTTTGGACTCTCGTGCTCTTTCATTCCCTGCACAGGAGTTCATTTTGAGTGGACTCTCGTGCTCTTTCATTCCCTGCACACAAGTTCATTTTGGACTCTCGTGCTCTTTCATTCCCTGCACAGGAGTTCATGTTGAGTGGACTCTTGTGCTCTTTCATTCCCTGCACAGGAGTTCATGTTGAGTGGACTCTCGTGCTCTTTCATTCCCTGCACAGGAGTTCATGTTGAGTGGACTCTCGTGCTCTTTCATTCCCTGCACAGGAGTTCATGTTGAGTGGACTCTTGTGCTCTTTCATTCCCTGCACAGGAGTTCATGTTGAGTGGACTCTCGTGCTCTTTCATTCCCTGCACAGGAGTTCATGTTGAGTGGACTCTCGTGCTCTTTCATTCACTGCACAGGAGTTCATGTTGCGTGGACTCTCGTGCTCTTTCATTCCCTGCACAGGAGTTCATGTTGAGTGGACTCTCCTGCTCTTTCATTCCCTGCACAGGAGTTCATGTTGAGTGGACTCTCATGCTCTTTCATTCCCTGCACAGGAGTTCATTTTGGACTCTCGTGCTCTTTCATTCCCTGCACAGGAGTTCATTTTGAGTGGACTCTCGTGCTCTTTCATTCCCTGCACACAAGTTCATTTTGGACTCTCGTGCTCTTTCATTCCCTGCACAGGAGTTCATGTTGAGTGGACTCTTGTGCTCTTTCATTCCCTGCACAGGAGTTCATGATGAGTGGACTCTCGTGCTCTTTCATTCCCTGCACAGGAGTTCATGTTGAGTGGACTCTTGTGCTCTTTCATTCCCTGCACAGGAGTTCATGATGAGTGGACTCTCGTACTCTTTCATTCCCTGCACAGGAGTTCATTTTGGACTCTCGTGCTCTTTCATTCCCTGCACAGGAGTTCATGTTGAGTGTGCTCTCATGCTCTTTCATTCCCTGCACAGGAGTTCATTTTGAGTGGACTCTCGTACTCTTTCATTCCCTGCACAGGAGTTCATTTTGGACTCTCGTGCTCTTTCATTCCCTGCACAGGAGTTCATGTTGAGTGGACTCTCGTGCTCTTTCATTCCCTGCACAGGAGTTCATGTTGAGTGGACTCTCGTGCTCTTTCATTCCCTGCACAGGAGTTCATGTTGAGTGGACTCTCGTGCTCTTTCATTCCCTGCACAGGAGTTCATGTTGAGTGGACTCTCGTGCTCTTTCATTCCCTGCACAGGAGTTCATTTTGGACTCTCGTGCTCTTTCATTCCCTGCACAGGAGTTCATTTTGGACTCTCGTGCTCTTTCATTCCCTGCACAGGAGTTCATGTTGAGTGGACTCTCGTGCTCTTTCATTCCCTGCACAGGAGTTCATTTTGGACTCTCGTGCTCTTTCATTCCCTGCACAGGAGTTCATGTTGAGTGTCTCTGATATGCTCACTTGGTATGCAATTAGACAAAGGGGGCTGCATGCCAGCGCCCAGCTTACTGCTATGGGCTGACTGACGAGGGCATAAATCCAGGTAATTAAGGGTTGTCCATGGCAAAGGGGGCCCTTTTCTTATTAAAACCACACATGGCTGTTGTCACTGGAAATCTCTGCGTTTTTAAAAGGCAGGCTTTTCTTTTTACTGAATGACTTCTCATGAACTCTGTGCCTTATTGGATTGTTTCTTTTTCACTGTTATCTTCCACACACTTTGAATGGTTCAGCTCAGGACTGCAAACAACCGTGTGCTTTTGCTATATTGTGTGATTTGGCATGCAGATGGACCACAAAGTGCCTTGAACTATGAACTGGGGTTCATATAAACATAATCCTCATATAATACCATCTTCATAATGTTATTATATGAGGACTGACCATCAGAAATGTTTTTGTCTGCATTGAAAACAATACAATTAAAAGATAGAACAACCTCTGAACACAGAACTACAGCGATAGGGATCAGCTAACAACCTCTGAACACAGAACTACAGCGATAGGGATCAGCACATGTGTCTGAGTCTGTGTCTGGTGTTTAGTTTGATTGCATGTGTGTGTATGTATGTAAATAAATATACTATAGTACACTGGTAAGCCAGTCATTTTAAAAGTCAAGTTTCCCTGCTCACGCCCGGGGAAACTGTCTCCCCCCCAGGAACATTATTCTATTGGCTGTACATTTCATTGTGTCCTTCAAGGTGAATCATCCTAGTGTGCTATTGAATGAACTCTGTCTCTATCCCACTCTCATTTACAAGGGTCCCCTGCATGTTTCTGTACTCCAGCGCGTTTGTAGGTTTACTGCACTGGAACAAAGACAACATGAGCCTGTTTCTTTTACCATTGCCAGCTAGGGTTTCTCACATAGTAAATTACCCAAACCATTCCAAGCATTGAGAAAAATAATAATTAATGCAAAAAAGAAATACTCTTTAGGGCAGGCAGTCCGTGGCTTCATCCATCTACAAAGAGCCCTCAAGCATACACTCCATTACCCCTGTAATGATGATGTTCAATGTTTTTGATCATTAAGACACCATGTAGCCATAACTCACCTGGTCCTTTCACTGACCACCACTGTGACAACTGGGTTTGATGCTGTATCCAGCAAGAAGTGTATAAAGTGAGCTTGATTCTGCTTGTTCTCAGCACCCCCACACTGTCCCTTTCTATTTAAGATAGACCATCTTGAAAGCAAAATGATCACATCCTTCTGATCCTTTTAGTGTCCTAGAAAAACATCCTGTAATGCACTGAAATTGAGATTGCTGAATTGGTTTTACTGGAAGATGCTGCACACTGGATAGGGTTCAAGCAGAGATAAGCCTATTATTACCACCAGTTAAACTAAATGTTTATCGTATACAAAAACACCCAATATTTAACATTGATGATTTACATGCCTGTTACATTGATGATTTACATGCCTGTTACATTGATGATTTACATGCCTGTTACATTGATGATTTACATGCATGTTACATTGATGATTTACATGCCTGTTACATTGATGATTTACATGCCTGTTACATTGATGATTTACATGCCTGTTACATTGATGATTTACATGCCTGTTACATTGATGATTTACATGCCTGTTACATTGATGATTTACATGCCTGTTACATTAATTATCCCCTAAAAATGGAATGCAGACCACACAGACGATCACAGAGCACATACTTTTGTGATAAGATTAACAATCTCCAATTCTGTTTTTAATTGCCTGATCTTTTTTGCTCTAGGATACTTTAGGGCCTGAAATAAACATGGAAAGCAAAAGAAAATGTTTGACTTAATGAAGGGCTGTTGAAAATCTGTCTGCTATTTACTCTGTTCTGAACCAGCAGGCGGTTCTAGTAAGTCTAGTGAATACTGCATGTTTCCAGGCACTCTCAAAAGGGGTGAGGTAACTATTACAGACAAATGTCAATGAATAGAAACAGACAAGCAAACGACACTGTCCTAGTAGAGCATCTAGCTCCCATAGGAACTGTATCAGACAGAGGTAAACAAACACGCCAAACAGCAACTGAGGAAGCAGATAAATCCCATTCCCACAATGCTGCAGTCTCCGCTTTGCTTGGGTGGTTTTCACTGTTAGTGAAAATGAGACCTGGAAAACATGCATTCCTACATATTTCTATCTAACACTATATGCCTTACATCAAAAGATGTCGCCACTGTACTTTGTCATTTGGAATTAAGTTAATGTCTAAAATGAACTGGAAATTAAAGGCTTCGTTCTCACAGATTGTTTTTATTTTTATCAATATACATTTTTAAGGCAATAATTAATTGTAGGAGATAAAGTTTTTGTGTTAATTTTAATAGAGCATTAACAGTGCTACAAGACTATTTCATATTCTAGGAGTATATGAAGGTTGTGTGAGGCAATTAGCAATTAAAAGATTTAACTAATTACCATAAAAATGACTTTGGTTGCTCTATGCTAATAAATGTATGTTCTGTTATGGCACACATACTTCAGTGTGCTCCTGGATTGTATTTCTTGTTTTTGGGTTTGTGAGGAATGGATTCTGCAGATTTTGAAGCGCACCAGGGAGGGTCCTAGTTTAATCAGTGATATTCTAATTCTGGTGGTATTTATATTATTATTATTATTATTTACTTCTTAGCAGACACCCTTATCCAGTCATAAACAAAACAACATTTCAAGGATCACAGCACAAGTAATAATACAATTAAGAGCAAGATAAATACAATGACTTTGGCAAAATAAACAAAATGCCTTTTTTTTAAATAAAGTAGACCCCACACATTCCTGATCGCAAAAGCTAAATAAATCTACTTCTGTTTGAATGAATAGGGAGGGAAAGCTCTTTTTTTGGGGGGAATCGGCAATTATTTTTTCTCATTTTCTCTCTAATTTGGAAAACCCTATTTTATTTTACTTTTTTCAACCCGGCTCACCGCTGCCACCCCCCACTCTGACTCAATACTACAGAAACCAGCTTCCACACCCACAAGGACAACACTACAGAAACCAGATTCCACACAAACCAGGACAACACCACAGAAACCAGCTTCCACACAAACCAGGACAACACTACAGAAACCAGCTTCCACACAAACCAGGACAACACCACAGAAACCAGCTTCCACACCCATCACGACAACACTACAGAAACCAGCTTCCACACAAACCAGGACAACACTACAGAAACCAGCTTCCACACAAACCAGGACAACACCACAGAAACCAGCTTCCACACCCATCACGACAACACTACAGAAACCAGCTTCCACACAAACCAGGACAACACTACAGAAACCAGCTTCCACACCCATCACGACAACACTACAGAAACCAGCTTCCACACAAACCAAGATAACACTACAGAAACCAGCTTCCACACAAACCAGGACAACACTACAGAAACCAGCTTCCACACAAACCAGGACAACACTACAGAAACCAGCTTCCACACAAACCAGGACAACACCACAGAAACCAGCTTCCACACCCATCACGACAACACTACAGAAACCAGCTTCCACACAAACCAGGACAACACTACAGAAACCAGCTTCCACACAAACCAGGATAACACTACAGAAACCAGCTTCCACACCCACAAGGACAACACTACAGAAACCAGATTCCACACAAACCAAGACAACACCACAGAAACCAGCTTCCACACAAACCAGGACAACACTACAGAAACCAGCTTCCACACAAACCAGGACAACACCACAGAAACCAGCTTCCACACCCATCACGACAACACTACAGAAACCAGCTTCCACACAAACCAGGACAACACTACAGAAACCAGCTTCCACACCCATCACGACAACACTACAGAAACCAGCTTCCACACAAACCAGGACAACACTACAGAAACCAGCTTCCACACAAACCAGGACAACACTACAGAAACCAGCTTCCACACAAACCAGGATAACATTACAGAAACCAGCTTCCACACCCATCAGGACAACACTACAGAAACCAGCTTCCACACAAACCAGGACAACACTACAGAAACCAGCTTCCACACCCATCACGACAACACTACAGAAACCAGCTTCCACACAAACCAGGACAACACTACAGAAACCAGCTTCCACACAAACCAGGATAACACTACAGAAACCAGCTTCCACACAAACCAGGACAACACTACAGAAACCAGCTTCCACACCCATCAGGACAACACTACAGAAACCAGCTTCCACACAAACCAGGACAACACTACAGAAACCAGCTTCCACACAAACCAGGACAACACTACAGAAACCAGCTTCCACACAAACCAGGATAACATTACAGAAACCAGCTTCCACACCCATCAGGACAACACTACAGAAACCAGCTTCCACACAAACCAGGACAACACTACAGAAACCAGCTTCCACACCCATCACGACAACACTACAGAAACCAGCTTCCACACAAACCAGGACAACACTACAGAAACCAGCTTCCACACAAACCAGGACAACACTACAGAAACCAGCTTCCACACAAACCAGGACAACACCACAGAAACCAGCTTCCACACCCATCACGACAACACTACAGAAACCAGCTTCCACACCCATCACGACAACACTACAGAAACCAGCTTCCACACAAACCAGGACAACACTACAGAAACCAGCTTCCACACAAACCAGGACAACACTACAGAAACCAGCTTCCACACAAACCAGGACAACACTACAGAAACCAGCTTCCACACAAACCAGGACAACACTACAGAAACCAGCTTCCACACCCATCAGGACAACACTACAGAAACCAGCTTCCACACCCATCAGGACAACACTACAGAAACCAGCTTCCACACAAACCAGGACAACACTACAGAAACCAGCTTCCACACAAACCAGGATAACACTACAGAAACCAGCTTCCACACAAACCAGGACAACACCACAGAAACCAGCTTCCACACCCATCACGACAACACTACAGAAACCAGCTTCCACACAAACCAGGACAACACTACAGAAACCAGCTTCCACACAAACCAGGACAACACGACAGAAACCAGCTTCCACACAAACCAGGACAACACCACAGAAACCAGCTTCCACACAAACCAGGACAACACTACAGAAACCAGCTTCCACACAAACCAGGACTGAGCCCACAAAGAGAAAATTATATTAATTTCTTCACATTGTTTGATTTCACAGGAGTGCAGTGGATTTACTGGCATGTAATGCTTTCTGGACAGACTCCTAACTTATTTAACTATACCAAGACTCATGAATACTGAAAGCACCTCTATTCATGTATACGGTGGGATTAAAATCCTTCAGGCAAGGTTGATCATCCCAATGACATTATGCATTAGCACAAACACCAATTACAGAGTATTACCAATTACCAATTCAACACAAGGCCTTGCTATTATTAAAGTCTTCTTGCTCGGGCAGTGTGCAGTCTCCATTGGAGCAAGACCATTGTTAGAGGGAAATTAGCAAGAGCAATCAACCTTTGATGAAGGACCCCAAATCAAAGCAAGCTTTTTCTTAAGATGCATGATGTCATCATGTCTTTTCTTTCTACAGGAAGCAGGCATGTGGTTCAGTTCAAGTCACCCTTATGTCCTGGTCATACTTGCTACTGTGGTGTAGGTAGATGTCAGTCTCCCTCTTTTTCTCTCAGCTGAGTGACCCTAACCCACCCTAACCCAAGACAAATCACCACATTTGGTATGGTTTGGGGTTTTTGCTTTGTGTACATGCATAACACAACAATACTGTTTTATTTTCCAAAAGTACAACACACTTTGTTTACCAGTAGTGGTGGCCATTTTTTCTAACATCTATGTGCCATATGGTTTCCAGTGATCGTGAAGCTGATGGATAAAACCTAACAAAACAGATGAGGTCACATTACCCTCAATCAGCTACACAAAAACCTTGAAGGAGCAAAATGTAAAACACATTGTTGTATGTTTGTTTTCATATACCAGATCCATAAAGCAAATAACTGAACAAAAAAAATAAAGAAATACACAACAGTGTTCGGTGCTTCTGTAGTGCCAGACGGTTATTGTAGCGTTATGAGCTCTTCCACAGTGTTGGGTGTGTTCCTGTGCGGCTCAGTCTGTCCAGGGGTTCTACGGTGTTTTGCATACAAAGATCTTATTGGCTTAGAATGCTGGCAGGTTTGTCTCTTCACCAGCAGGAGGTGTTAGATCAGCAGGAGGTTCAATTTAGTCTTCATGGTGATATTCCTTCAGACTTCCATGTAACAACACAAGCAGACAGAATACCAAGATGGCCGTGGCAGCAATCAAAATCTATCTGTAATCCTTCATTCAAAATAGAAATCCCACCAGTCTTGAATCACTGGAAACATTATCAGAGGGACAAGGCATAGGTTGCTATATTTTACAATATAGACTCTGCTAGGAGAGCAAGTTAACCCTGGACATCAAACCAACTCATATGTCTTCTACAGAGCTGAAATCCATTTGAAATTTGTCTCACTTTCCATTGAGAAAGGCTGAAAGCAAAGTGATCTGAATGGTGGCTGTCTGCCCCAGTTAGGATTGCAGTTGCAATATTCTGCAGGCACTCCAGCTCAGGAGAGTTACCCGACGAGCTTCCACTGTGAAGGACGTTGATATTAAGTGGGTGTCAAGCACCAAACTGCAGAAAACAATTGAGAACAGACGAGCTACTTAATGAGGAAGTTCACTCTCAACCCAGGGTGCTTTTCCAGAAAGTTCAGCTGCAGCCAGATAATGTATTCGTCATTTAATACTGTACTACTGGCATCCACTGGTTTAACAGCCTCCTTAGCGAACTGTTAAACAGTATTGAGTAAATTACAACACATGGAATAGATGTTTTACTGTGAATTACTAACATGACTTACTTATTTATTTATTTTTTAATTTAGTCATCACCAATGATTTTACCCCAGTTTTCTCCCCAATTTGTAATCGGCAATTGTATTTTATTAATCCCGGTTCACCGCTGCATCCCCCCAAGGACTCGGGGGAATGGCGGCTGACACACGCGTCCCCCAGAACGTGTCCCTGCCTAGCTGTCTTTTTTCGGACTGCAGATCAACAGCGAAGCCATCAGACCTACAGTGCTGGAGGAAAACACAGATCTGAATAGCTCCACAGCAGACCCGCAGGCGCCCTAGACAGCAGAGGTCAAGGCTGGAACCCCTCGCTAGATCAATCTCTTGAGCCCCTGCCTGCTGTCTGATTGAACAGGATACAGACAACAGAGAAGGCTGGAACCCCTCGCTAGATCAATCTCTCGAGTCCCTGCCTGGTGTCAGATTGAACAGGATACAGACAGCAGAGAAGGCTGGAACCCCTCGCTAGATCAATCTCTCGAGTCCCTGCCTGGTGTCTGATTGAACAGGATACAGACAGCAGAGAAGGCTGGAACCCCTCGCTAGATCAATCTCTCAGGGCACAGGGCCCGTAAGCAGCTGTACCTGCAAGTTTGATGTGAAAGGATAAAGGCTACAGCCGTCATGCCATACCTGTCTGTATCAGTTAAACCCTGACACATGAGCTGTGTGTATCAGTTAAACCCTGACGTGTGAGCTGTGTGTATCAGTTAAACCCTGACACGTGAGCTGTGTGTATCAGTTAAACCCTGACACATGAGCTGTCTGTATCAGTTAAACCCTGACACGTGAGTTGTCTGTATCAGTTAAAGCCTGACACGTGAGCTGTGTGTATCAGTTAAACCCTGACATGTGAGCTGTGTGTATCAGTTAAACCCTGACACATGAGCTGTCTGTATCAGTTAAACCCTGACACATGAGCTGTCTGTATCAGTTAAACCCTGACACATGAGCTGTGTGTACCAGTTAAACCCTGACACATGAGCTGTCTGTATCAGTTAAACCCTGACACGTGAGCTGTCTGTATCAGTTAAACCCTGACACGTGAGCTGTCTGTATCAGTTAAACCCTGACACGTGAGCTGTGTGTATCAGTTAAACCCTGACGTGTGAGCTGTGTGTATCAGTTAAACCCTGACACGTGAGCTGTGTGTATCAGTTAAACCCTGACACGTGAGCTGTGTGTACCAGTTAAACCCTGATGTGTGAGCTGTGTGTATCAGTTATACCCCGACACATGAGCTGTGTGTATCAGTTAAACCCTGACACGTGAGCTGTGTGTACCAGTTAAACCCTGACACATGAGCTGTCTGTATCAGTTAAACCCTGACACATGAGCTGTGTGTATCAGTTAAACCCTGACACATGAGCTGTGTGTATCAGTTAAACCCTGACACATGAGCTGTGTGTATCAGTTAAACCCTGACACATGAGCTGTGTGTATCAGTTAAACCCTGACACATGAGCTGTGTGTATCAGTTAAACCCTGACACATGAGCTGTGTGTATCAGTTAAACCCTGACACATGAGCTGTGTGTATCAGTTAAACCCTGACACATGAGCTGTTCTTCAAATGACACTTTTAACTTAGTTCTTTAACGTATGAAGGTAGCTTTGCAGTTTGTTTACAGCATGGGAAATGACGCTCACTTAAAAAAATATATCTGATGGCTTCTCTTTCTAATGAGATAACAAATAGGGCTGAACCATCCATTGACAGGTTTCACACTGCATTGAAATGACTGTCACAGAAACTCCAGTAAAATAACTAGAGTGCATTCACATGGGATCTTTTGGAAAGGAACTTTGGTCACATTCCAACTTTGAAATGTGTGCAAATGGATCAAATAAATACATAGAAGCCATCAGCGTTTACTCCTAGCTGCTCTGCTAAAAAGAAACACATAAAAATAAAATGTCTGGCATTTCTGTGATAATCCACTCCGCGTAATTAAGCTTTGAATCGATGACTTGGCCAGCGTTGTAAATCTAGCGGCAGTCATGTAAACGATGACTTGGCCAGCGTTGTAAATCTAGCGGCAGTCATGTAATCGATGACTTGGCCAGCGTTGTAAATCTAGCGGCAGTCATGTAATCGATGACTTGGCCAGCGTTGTAAATCTAGCGGCAGTCATGTAATCGATGACTTGGCCAGCGTTGTAAATCTAGCGGCAGTCATGTAATCGATGACTTGGCCAGCGTTGTAAATCTAGTGGCAGTCATGTAATCGATGACTTGGCCAGCGTTGTAAATCTAGCGGCAGTCATGTAATCGATGACTTGGCCAGTGTTGTAAATCTAGCGGCAGTCATGTAATCGATGACTTGGCCAGCGTTGTAAATCTAGCGGCAGTCATGTAATCGATGACTTGGCCAGCGTTGTAAATCTAGCGGCAGTCATGTAATCGATGACTTGGCCAGCGTTGTAAATCTAGGGCCAGTCAAGTAGTGCTGGCTGGATGAGATCACAGTAGAGGCCCCTCCTCCTGACACGCTCTTATCTGGGCTTGGCTGCAGCATCAATAAAGGAAAGCAGGTGCAGGGCTGGGAAGCACGGCTGCAGATTAGAAGTCTTTGCTTGTACTTGTACTGGTGATATTTACCCTCCTCTCACGTTTCTAGTAGCGAGATAAAGAAGCAGTTTTTTTATAACACCCTCTTGTTTGCTGAGGAGGTCATTTCTTAATCTAGCCTGTGGCCTGTAAGACAATCCTGCGTCACAAAAAGAACTTTGAATACCACAGATACATAGATGGGAGAACGAGATTTGTGTTAGCTGTGTTACTCTCCCACAACCCTGTTTAAAACATATATCTTAGATAGGTACAGTTCTGCACCTTTTCAAATCTAAGTTTCATGAAGTCAGCAAAAGTAAAAGTCTCAAGGGTGAGAAGATAAAAAGACTTCCTGGAGAGCCAGATTTTGTGTCAATGAATGAGCACATGCAATGACTTGGTCGCTTTGTTTTACAGCCATCAACCTCCTGAGCAAACTCGATTGCTCCGCGTCCTGCCAGTTCACTGTAGCACTCAACTCAAATGCAGATTGACACAACAAGGATTGATTCCTAGGGTGAATGGAAAGGTGGGTATACCTATGCGACAGAGATCGAATGATTCTTGGTGTTAGATCTCCCTCCTGACCTGTGAGGGCGCTGTGTAAAGGGAACCCTTAATTAAATGGCATGACAATTTATTCCTTAGGGTAGGTGGAAGTTGGTCATTTAGGAAGGGAGCGGAGCTACGGTACCCAAACTCAATGACTCGGACTGGAAACGGCGTGGCATCGGAGGATTGGAGGAGCAGATGTGCTCCTTAACCTAGGGGCCATGAGTGAGGGTATAAATAGGAGTCATAGTGTAAGTGATCTGCTCCTTGGTAAATGGTTAGTTTTCAAATCTACAAGGAGTCTGTGTTGCAGTATTGTGAAGTTTTGTCTTCTGTTTGTTAACTGTTGTCTGTTTTAATAAACTACCAGTAACACGATCCAGAGCTGTAGCGGAAGCTAGCATAAACCCGGACATCACTTTCACCCCTGCATTTCACGGAGAACTGTAATACACTACTAGCACTTATTCACTGTCACTGATAACTGTGTTAGTGTTTTGTGTTTAGTGTTGGTGTGTAAAACTGGACTTTTGGTTGCGAGTCAAACCCGGGGATTACAAATACTGAGTGATACACGCCGCTGTATCACTCCATCATTATTATTTACAGGTGTTCGCCATAAGGCTCTGACATTGTATAATAAATCAATAAACACCCTTGCACCTGGAAATCATTGTCTGTCTGTTTTTGTATCAGCTCTGCACTGCACATACCTGTAATCACTCACCACTTTGCCACAGCAGTGTACCAGTGTTTTTCCTTTCTGTATAACACTAAGAGAAAGAAAGTTTCCTATTGAGACAGCACAAGCTCTGCAGGGAGAGTCTGCTCTGGATCAGGGGGTGGAATGTACTGTTACTTCAGCTGCTTCACAATTATTGGAAGGTGAAAATGAGGCCCACCACGATCCAGACTCTTTAAACGCTGGGCCACCAGCACATCCCTATAAACTCAGTTAGCTCAGATTTTCAGTTGGGAATTCTGACACTGACAATAGATTTGTGATCTTAATAAATAGATCAAAAAATGTCTAACAAAAATCTATGCATGGTGTTTTTCAGTGTTTTACAGATGTAGATTGCATATTTAGTATGCGCTTAATATCAATAAAGTACACCGAGAGAGATCATTTCTATATTTCTATACTGCAGCAAATACAGACAACTATCAACCAGTTCCTACAGTCCTGTCATTGCAAGGTATTTGAAACTGTTCAACATTAAGCAGCAGCCAGTATCATCAACCAGCCTGAACTCTATAAAAAAGAGAGCATTTATATTTGCAGAGCAGCATGGCCTCTTTGTCTTGACAATTCTCCCAAATCAACAAACCACACGCTCCACAAGAGCCCTCCAATTCACCGCCTTCCATCTCCCATCCAGAAGCACATTCAGCACACTGCACGCCACGTGCACTGTGCAGTGAAAAGAACCCTTTGATAGGCTACACAGCTCCACCAGTGTAACTAAAACCAGGTACTTTTGACCACTACAGCCAGCAATAGCGCAACCGTGATGTATGAATAAACACGGTGCCACTCACCTGAGGAAATGACAGGAAACAGCCAAGGGAGAAGAGACAGAAAATGACAAATAAACACTTTGGTATCCATACCTGCACAGCATTGCACAAACCTGCACAGCATTACACGAACCTGCACCACATTGCACGAACCTGCACAGCATTGCACGAACCTGCACAGCATTACACAAACCTGCACAGCATTACACGAACCTGCACAGCATTACACGAACCTGCACAGCATTACACGAACCTGCACAGCATTACACAAACCTGCACAGCATTGCACGAACCTGCACAGCATTACACAAACCTTCACAGCATTACACAAACCTGCACAGTATTGCACGAACCTGCACAGCATTACACGAACCTGCACCGCATTGCACGAACCTGCACAGCATTGCACGAACCTGCACAGCATTACACAAACCTGCACAGCATTGCACGAACCTGCACAGCATTACACAAACCTTCACAGCATTACACAAACCTGCACAGCATTGCACGAACCTGCACAGCATTACACAAACCTGCACAGCATTACATGAACCTGCACAGCATTACACGAACCTGCACAGCATTACATGAACCTGCACAGCATTACACGAACCTGCACAGCATTACACGAACCTGCACAGCATTACATGAACCTACACAGCATTGCACGAACCTGCACAGCATTGCACGAACCTGCACAGCATTACATGAACCTGCACAGCATTACACGAACCTGCACAGCATTACATGAACCTGCACAGCATTACATGAACCTGCACAGCATTACACAAACCTGCACAGCATTGCACGAACCTGCACAGCATTACACAAACCTGCACAGCATTACATGAACCTGCACAGCATTACATGAACCTGCACAGCATTACACAAACCTGCACAGCATTGCACGAACCTGCACAGCATTACACAAACCTGCACAGCATTACATGAACCTGCACAGCATTGCACGGACAGAAAATAAAGACAGAGCAAAACTGGAGGTCAGTTTTCTCTCTTCACCCCATTCCCTTCCTGAATAGATATGGCCTGTGTGTTTATTTCAAGTGAGATTCCTTTCAGCAGGAAATTCAACCTCAGCAGTGATTTTAAATGTGCTACATGCCTGATTTGTTTACAACGCGTGATAAAAAAAAAGGGCAGAGCAAATGTGATCCGCGCTGTGACTGGAATACAGATGAGATCAGACCTCTAAAAGACCCTGGACTCAATCGGATAAAGCCAGCCTTGCTGCAAGAACGTTCCATAACATAATAGTGTAGAAAATCATCCCATTAGGCTTGAATTAGAAAACTAACAACAGTACAGCTGCTGAATATCAGCATATTACCAGGACTTGCTTGTTAGACTCACCATTTATAAAGATATATGCAACTCAAACCCCTCTTTGATGCGATCCGAAGCCTATTACAAATGCAATGACACAAGTCCAAGTACAAATAAAACACAGTGTTGTGCTGGTATTTTAATCCAATTTCACACAGCCAAGACAGTAATAAAACCAGTGTGCTGCTCATGGCTGGATTAAGAATCTGTTTTCAATCTGTTAAAAATGTGTATTTAAGAAGTAAAGAAAAAGCACAGTAAAATACTTGTCAATACTACTTATTTTGTACTGATTCTTGACCATTTTCAAAAGAATTCACTCTCAATTGTTAGGACCATTTGCTATACTCTACAAAAAAACAAATCTTGGACCTTTTACTCTGTTTAGTTTTAAGGCTGGTGGTGTGGGGGGGACATTACACTCAGCAGTCTATCATGAGAGATTTTAAACAACTTCATTAGGTGGAATGCTTGGGAAAGCCAAGCCCAGTCCTTAAAGGGTTAAGCCCTGAAAATCAACATGCCATGGATGGCTAGGGTGGTGCATGTGGGTGGTGATATCAGGTTCAGGAAGCAGCACAAACACGAATGATACAGGGCTGAAACTGCTGAAGCAGTATATTATTAAGTGATAAAGCAAATATTTAAACAAAACACAACAAAAGAAAAGGGCACATTGGCCAAAGTAAATATAACTCAAACAATTAGAATAATTTTTTTCCAAGATGAGTACCTTGTTCGCTGGCTGGTATCATGCGTGCTTGCGTGCGCTCTTTCTTTCTTTCTTTCTTTCTTTCTTTCTTTCTTTCTTTCTTTCTTTCTCTATAACTCTTCTAAACTCTCTGCCGCTCTGAGCCTGGAGAGGGTCTTTTATACTGTGGCTGGAGCCTTAATTACCCATTAAATAATTACCTTAATGCTGCAGCCACATTCCCATGAGCCACTTAGGATTGGGATTCAACCCCATCCATGCCAACCACATTGTATGAGATCGACTTTTGCCGGCCTCAAATAATAAATAATAATGTCGGACGACTTTCATCCGTCGGCACACAAATACAATTTAATATAATAATAATAATAATAATAATAATAATAATAATAATAATAATAATAATAATAATAATAATAATAATAATAATAATATAAAACACCTCAACTACAATACCAAACCAGCTCCCCAAAAGCTTCTGCAACTGAACACATTTTTACTGGGTTTACTAAACTACTTTTGCCCTAAAACTATTCCTCCCAATATTTGATACAGTTGAACTCACAAGTAACAGATGAATCACACCCAGCAAGCTCTCTAATAGCCCCCAAAGGGTCATCTGGTTTCCACACATGGCATTAGGCTTGGGCTGTGGCCAGCAGATCAGGGGTTAGTTACACAGATACTCTGTCCACTGCTGTCAAGGTCTTCAGTTAGGAAGGGGAGGGTAACAGATAACTAAGATCCTTTCAAGACCTAAAAAGAGTTTACATGCTGAGATAGCGTAAGATAGGCTCCCCGGTCAAAGCTTCAACACATGCAGCTGGGGCCAGGCAGCAGAGGCTGATGACAAATATTGTGATCAAGTCAAGTGTGGCTTGTGTTGTCCAGCTCTTAGCTAGGGGCCATGTGGGTGGGTTAAGGTGGGCTGTCAAACAATGGCTCACATGTTTAATTGCTGCAGCACCTTGGTGACAAACTTGCCCTGAACACACTTTCCACCTTAAAAGCAACTGTGCCTCATGTATTCAAAATCCTCTCTCTCAGCCCTCCCTACCTGGTGATGTGCAGGTGCAGCACCACAGCTCTGCTAAACATCCATTTAGAAACAGCACAGTGCTGGAGGTGCACACCACCCACCTAGCTATCATTATATGCTTTCCGAATGGCCTCTATCGGACAGGTCTGATCAAGCACCTCATTACTGTCTAGCAATGGCATTTCTCCCTACGGTATTAATATTATGGGACAGGTCTGATCAAGTAGTAGTCTGTTCAAGCATCTCATTACTATCTAGCAATGGCATTTCTCCCTATTACTATTCAGTGCTATAATATGGTGATTCTGGGCTCAGCATAAATGCTAATTAGTCTTGAAATAAGACTGATGCCTTTGCAATTCCAGGCTTTAGGTGCAAAAGCTTCATAAGCTGCAGTTTCTAAACAGACTGGAGAGTCTTCAGATGGACATTCATATTCATTCCAGAGATTCAAGGGCAGAAACCTGTCCACAGACAGGACTCTGTCCACAGAAAGGACCCTGTCCACAGACACGCTGGGTGGGTTGGTACACTTTTGTTCCTGTCTGGCAACACATGATGTCCTGCAAATGAAACATCCTGGCTTGTGAAGCTGGATTTAAAACATAATAACATAGAGAGGTGGCTAAGCTCGATCAGAGGGATACAGAAATGGGCTTTCCGGGGCATACTCTGTCTCAGAATGAAGACACACATGTACTGTAGGCAGGCACTTGTGATCCACCTCTCTCAAGAGCAAAATCATCAACAACTAAACACACCTGGCTTGCCTTCAGGAGGTGGAACCCTATCTGGTCAATAAAAGCCAGTACTGACATCCCTCTCAGGTTATCTATCAACCCCCTTAGAGTGCAAATCAATTACTGTACAACGCATCTGGAAACACATGCTTCAGACCGCAGCCCAGTAAAGAGATTTTCAATTCACATGCTCTGTATATAATCCTTCACACGGCTAATTCACATACAACTGGCTAGATTGCAAACCCACCCACACAGCAGGGACAGCACATTACCAGCAGGGACAGCACATTACCAGCAGGGACGACACATTACCAGCAGGGACAGCACATTACCAGCAGGGACGACACATTACCAGCAGGGACAGCACATTACCAGCAGGGACACAGCACATTACCAGCAGGGACAGCACATTACCAGCAGGGACAGCACATTACCAGCAGGGACACAGCACATTACCAGCAGGGACAGCACATTACCAGCAGGGACAGCACATTACCAGCAGGGACAGCACATTACCAGCAGGGACGGCACATTACCAGCAGGGACAGCACATTACCAGCAGGGACGGCACATTACCAGCAGGGACAGCACATTACCAGCAGGGACGACACATTACCAGCAGGGACAGCACATTACCAGCAGGGACAGCACATTACCAGCAGGGACACAGCACATTACCAGCAGGGACAGCACATTACCAGCAGGGACGGCACATTACCAGCAGGGACGGCACATTACCAGCAGGGACAGCACATTACCAGCAGGGACGACACATTACCAGCAGGGACAGCACATTACCAGCAGGGACAGCACATTACCAGCAGGGACACAGCACATTACCAGCAGGGACGGCACATTACCAGCAGGGACAGCACATTACCAGCAGGGACAGCACATTACCAGCAGGGACAGCACATTACCAGCAGGGACACAGCACATTACCAGCAGGGACGGCACATTACCAGCAGGGACAGCACATTACCAGCAGGGACACAGCACATTACCAGCAGGGACACAGCACATTACCAGCAGGGACGGCACATTACCAGCAGGGACAGCACATTACCAGCAGGGACGGCACATTACCAGCAGGGACAGCACATTACCAGCAGGGACAGCACATTACCAGCAGGGACGGCACATTACCAGCAGGGACGGCACATTACCAGCAGAACCACTCTGTCAAAATGAAAACTTTCAGGAACATTGTTACCAAACATTAACAGAGGCTGTGCTGTCTCTGTTGTCCTGGTGCCTTTCTCATAATACATGGAAGAGCTTATTGAATTAGCACACCGCTTCTTCATTTGAGTGCATCTGCACAACTGAATGGCCAAGGGGGTTGGTGCTTACCAGCTCCACAGCTCAATAATAATTTCATTGTCATACTCTAAAGAATGTGTTTACTGAATTCCCTGCGTTATTCAGGTGAGGGGCTATGAGGTGCATCCTCAACATGCTCTGACGTACTGTAAGTATTTAGGGATGGCTTGACTGTTTCTTCATGGAAGAATGTCTGATCTTTGCTTGCTACTGAAACAGACCTTGTTTTCTGTTGAGCAGATTATTCTGAGCAAGAAGCTTTTAATATGCTCGCCCTCTGAGGTCAAGTCAATCGCATTCAGGCAAACTTGAAATGGGAATTGTTTCTAAGGCCTGTGCTGTATTTCCCTGCGACAACAGTGAAACATTCGGATCTTTATTAATATTTTATATATGCATGATAAGACAACAGCAATTTACAAAAGGACCCTTTAACTGAGTCATTTTATTATCACCGGAAACATGAGCCAAGTGCAACAAAATGGTACATTTAACATGAGAACATATGTGTTCCATTGTAATTGGGATGTGATGATTCTCCAACAGAAAGAGCTCCTTGTGAACCTCTTTGTACGAGTGTGTGATACAATGTGTGTGATACAATGTGTCTCACTGCAGCCCTGTGTGTGATACAATGTGTCTCACTGCAGCCCTGTGTGTGATACAATGTGTCTCACTGCAGCCCTGTGTGTGATACAATGTGTCTCACTGCAGCCCTGTGTGTGATACAATGTGTCTCACTGCAGCCCTGTGTGTGATACAATGTGTCTCACTGCAGCCCTGTGTGTGATACAATGTGTCTCACTGCAGCCCTGTGTGTGATACAATGTGTCTCACTGCAGCCCTGCGGGATGTAAAGCAAAGCTATATCCATACCATTGAGTTGGTAGCACTGCCCCCAACACACTCCCTAGTGCTGTCCAGTGCCAGCTGGTGACCAAAATAAATGGGGAGGCAGAAAAAAGGCAGAGGGCTTAAGGTCCCCTTAAGTTCCCAGCAGCATATTATTATTATTATTATTATTATTATTATTATTATTATTATTATTATTATTATTATTATTATTATTATTATTATTCAAGGTGACTTACATATTAATATTTAAATACAGTATAGTCTACAGTAAGTGTGGAGTAGTGGTTAGGGCTCTGGACTCTTGACCGGAGGGTTGTGGGTTCAATCCCCAGTGGGGGGACACTGCTGCTGTACCCTTGAGCAAGGTACTTTACCTAGATTGCTCCAGTAAAAACCCAACTGTATAAATGGGTAATTGTATGTAAAAATAATGTGATATCTGTATAATGTGAAATAATGTGATATCTTGTAACAATTGTAAGTTGCCCTGGATAAGGGCGTCTGCTAAGAAATAAATAATAATAATAATAATAAAGTGCAAATAATACTACTAAAATACAATATGAAATAGGATGCAACAGGTTAGGATTATAGGATTATACTTATATCTACAATGACATAACAGTAGTGCAATAGTGCAAGGATAGTGCATTAGCAAGGATCCAGTAACATGGTGCTTAGATCAGGGAAGTCCAGTGCACAGTACAGGGTAGATCATGAGATCTACAAGTGCAGTCTAAACAGGTTTTACCCCAATTTGGCTGTTAAACACATTTTCTAAATTAGCCAACAAACGAAAGAAAACAGTAGCCCATCATAGTTTATTCTAATATACTTAACTATTACACACTGCCAGTGTATGCTTAAAAACGCATTGTATACAACATTGATATAGCATTTCGATTGCAAGACCACGTCACTAACATACTTTGCACAAAATATTTTCTCAACAAAGTTGTTACGACAGAAGAAAGGCAGACAGAAATCAAGCACATTCTTCAGCAGGGGGTGGGAGGGAATGAGCTGATCCTCCAATTAAAACCAGGGTTTGTCACCTGCCATTGCTAATACTGTGGTTATAGAGATAGGAGTTTATAAGGAGCCTCCACTGGTGCTGTCTGTAAGCTCTAGAAATCAGATCTGAACCTCAGTATTCACTTCTGCCAACTACAATGTCATCAAAATGCACAGCAAGAGTCGTCGGAACAACACCATGCTTTGTTCCCTGAAGGAAAGTGGAATAGGAAATGAGAACGCTGGGCAGTAAACAGACTAGAAACAGGAAATGGGACTATTCTCCTAGTGTGCAGCTCTGTGGTATTATTTTATAATAGGCTACAGCTGGCTTACTGGTGGGCAGCCTTGATCAACCAACACATAAATGTGGTCTCAACGAATCAACTTATCAAAGGTATACCTAAGAAACAACAACCTTACCAACTCTTGTGGCTAAAACAGATGCCTTTGGACTGGCAAAACCTTTGACCCCCTTTACAATATACTGTAACCAAAGATTAACAAGCTCTCTTCTTCTGAGCGTTATAACAAGAGAAGAAGAAAAAAATACAGCTCAACCAATACTAAAATAATATAACATGTATGGACTCCTGGGTTTGATTTATAGAAAAGGACAAAGAATTGCATATGAATTTGACAAGAAAGTTAATACTTTTTGTACCAGTACTTGGATTGGAGCCCTCCAAGGAACAAGGGGTGCTCAGGACATTGCGCTGATGGACAGTAGGAGGCGCTGTCCTCTCATACTGTGGCTGGCACTCTTCCAATGCCCCAGTCCTGTGTACTGTGCTGGTGCTGCCCTGGCTGTTTTACAATGTGCAGCTCTGGCCAAAGGTTTTGCATCACCCTATAGAATGAACTAATTTTGCTTCATAAAGTCGAATGATATCTGCTGAATAATGTTAGGTTAACATATTGAATTACATACCGCTTTGTAGTTTTCCATATAAGAACATAAGAAAATAAGAACGTTTACAAATGAGAGGAGGCCATTCAGCCCATCTTGCTCGTTTGGTTGTTAGTAGCTTATTGATCCCAGAATCTCATCAAGCAGCTTCTTGAAGGATCCCAGGGTGTCAGCTTCAGCAACATTACTGGGGAGTTGGTTCCAGACCCTCACAATTCTCTGTGTAAAAAAGTGCCTCCTATTTTCTGTTCTGAATGCCCTTTTATCTAATCTCCATTTGTAACCCCTGGTCCTTGTTTCTTTTTTCAGGCCGAAAAAGTCCCCTGGGTCGACGTTGTCAATACCTTTTAGAATTTTGAATGCTTGAATCAGATCACAGCTTCTTTGTTCAAGACTGAATAGATTCACTTAATTTAGCCTGTCTGCATACGACACACCTTTTAAACCCGGGATAATTCTGGTTGCTCTTCTTTGCACTCTTCCTAGAGCAGCAATATTCTTTTTGTAACTAGGTGACCAGAACTGAACACAATATTCTAGGTGAGGTCTTACTAATGCATTGTAAAGTTTTAACATTACTTCCCTTGATTTAAATTCAACACTTCTTACAATATATCCGAGCATCTTGTTGGCCTTTTTTATAGCTTCCCCACACTGTCTAGATGAAGACATTTCCGAGTCAACATAAACTCCTTGGTTTTTTTCATAGATTCCTTCTTCTATTTCAGTATTATTATTATTATTATTATTTATTTCTTAGCAGACGCCCTTATCCAGGGCGACTTACAATCGTAAGCAAAAACATTTCAAGCGTTACAATACAAGTAATATCTCCCATATGATATTTATAATGTACATGTTTATTGCCTGCATGCAGTACCTTACACTTTTCTCTATTAAATGTCATCTGCCATGTGTCTGCCCAGTTCTGAATGCTGTCTAGATCATTTCGAATGACCTTTGCTGCTGCAACAGTGTTTGCCACTCCTCCTATATACTTAACGAAAAATTGGCAACAGTTGAAAAATGTGACATTTCAAAATCTAATTAACTGTTGTAATTAAATTAAATTGTTTTATTCTGCATAGATTTACTTTATCTAATAATGTGCTTTATTTAAGATAAAATGTAGTATAATTTAGCCTAAAATAAACCTACAGTGTGGCCCACAGTGATAATATTATAATCTAATAAGGGCAGGATTACCCATTTTCTGTTTAAAGGTTTAACTGAAAGCTGTGTAACAGGAACATGTTTAAATGTTTCACTGAAAGCTGTGTAACAGGAACATGTCTAAATGTTTCACTGAAAGCTGTGTAACTTGAACATTTTGTTGGCAGCTTGGGTCCCCCGATTGTCATGTGGAGGGTGTGGGAGTGAGAAGCAATGCTGTCCCTGGTTGTCCTGTGGAGGGTGTGGGGATGAGGAGAAATGCTGTCCCTGATTGTCCTGTGGAGGGTGTGGGGGTGAGGAGCAATGCTGTCCCCTGATTGTCCTGTGGAGGGTGTGGGGGTGAGGAGCAATGCTGTCCCTGATTGTCCTGTGGAGGGTGTGTGGGAGTGAGGAGCAATGCTGTCCCTGATTGTCCTGTGGAGGGTGTGTGGGAGTGAGGAGCAATGCTGTCCCCCGATTGTCATGTGGAGGGTGTGTGGGAGTGAGGAGCAATGCTGTCCCTGATTGTCCTGTGGAGGGTGTGAGAGTGAGAAGCAATGCTGTCCCTGATTGTCCTGTGGAGGGTGTGGGAGTGAGAAGCAATGCTGTCCCCTGATTGTCCTGTGGAGGGTGTGGGGGTGAGGAGCAATGCTGTCCCTGATTGTCCTGTGGAGGGTGTGAGAGTGAGAAGCAATGCTGTCCCTGATTGTCCTGTGGAGGGTGTGGGAGTGAGAAGCAATGCTGTCCCCTGATTGTCCTGTGGAGGGTGTGGGAGTGAGAAGCAATGCTGTCCCCTGATTGTCCTGTGGAGGGTGTGGGGGTGAGGAGCAATGTTGTCCCTGATTGTCCTGTGGAGGGTGTGGGAGTGAGAAGCAATGCTGTCCCCTGATTGTCCTGTGGAGGGTGTGGGAGTGAGAAGCAATGCTGTCCCCTGATTGTCCTGTGGAGGGTGTGGGGGTGAGGAGCAATGCTGTCCCTGATTGTCCTGTGGAGGGTGTGGGAGTGAGAAGCAATGCTGTCCCCTGATTGTCCTGTGGAGGGTGTGGGGGTGAGGAGCAATGCTGTCCCTGATTGTCCTGTGGAGGGTGTGGGAGTGAGAAGCAATGCTGTCCCTGATTGTCCTGTGGAGGCACAGTGAGCTCAGCTTAATTTGAGGAAAATCAGCGCTCATCTTAGGATGCTACAGTCCTGCAAAGTTCATATTCAGAGAAAAAAGGCACTTTAAAAGGGACCAATTCCAAAAAGTTTTCCAGAGGAGGTAAAATGTCTAAGAGATTACAAATGGAAAATGCAATGAACTACGTGGCGATCTGATTCAAGCATTCAGAATCCTAAAAGGTATTGACAGTGTCGACCCAGGGGACTTTTTCGATCTGAAAAAAGAAACAAGGACCATGGGTCACAAGTGAAGATTAGATAAAGGGGCATTCAGAACAGAAAATAGGAGGCACTTTTTTACACAGAGAATTGTGAGGGTATGGAACCAACTCCCCAGTAATGTTGTTGAAGCCAGCACCCTGGGATCCTTCAAGAAGCTGTTTGATGAGTTTCTGGGATCAATAAGCTACTAACAACCAAACGAGCAAGATGGGCTGAATGGCCTCCTCTCATTTGTAAACTTTTTAATGTTCTTATGTTCTTATATCATAACCCTTAGCACTCACTTCTCCTTGCCACTTAAACATCTCTTGATTGTGTTTAAATACATTTAAAAAAAATACCTTTTTATTTTAAAAGTTTAAAAAGATGCTGTACAGCGGATTTATTCTTAGATTCTTATTACTGACAAACTGAAAAACAGATTGCATATCTGGTTAAATGAAGCAAAAAGAAAACCAACAACATTGTTTCAATACAGCCCCAAGAGACAATTCTGTATTTCTAAAACTCAAAATGTAGACTGCACACCTCTTCACAGTGCATTCCTCTGATATCTTATTGAATTATCTGTTACGCTGCATTACTATATGTCAAAGGCAGAGTGCCTCTTCGGCTGTAAACATATCACTGTTCATGCTTGGCAGGCTGTTACAGAGACTATAGAGGGAACTTCAAAACAGATTCAACTTCCAATATACTTCCAATTGCTTTTCTAACTTACAACTGAGATATACTGCTTTCAATATCAAGATTTAGACCAGCCCCTCCGTTATAGTTCAAGGTGGAAAAGTCCTGCCTACAAATGAAGACGCTTTTTCATATCCAAATAACCGTCCCTCCAAAAAGAAGAATGGCGATGCTTTGAGAACTTTGTATGCATATTAGAACTCCATTTTATTGCAGCCATAAAAACCGATGGCAACGGCATTACAGAGTAAACACACCATGTGATAAAGCCCTGCGTATGTTCTGTAAATGATGCGTTCAAACTCTGCTCTCTCACCTGGAGTTCATGGACAGATTTGTGCCTGGATTGACAGCTCTGTGACAGTGAACTGCAAGGGAAGTGCGGGGGTCCTTCTGTTCTACAGGTAACATGCATTAGGTTGATGTAGCAGGCTTTGCAGATTGACAGCCTATAATGCAATGTTCTTGTTCATAGCAAACCCCCGTCCTCTCCCAGAGCCCCCATTCTGTTCTGTTCTCACAGCAAAGCCCTGTCACCAGCACAGGGGCTACTGCAAAGGATACGATTAGTAGAAGCGAGGCTCTGAAAAGCACCCGAGACTGTAATGTAGTGCACTGTGGCCTGGCACGGGCCATCGGCCAGGTTCAACACCCCTGCTTTGTTACTGTTCTCACTGGAAACGTTCATGCCAGCAGCATTACGCATGTCAGGGTTCCCTTACTGTTCAAAATACGGGCTAATTAACTGCTTATATTTTTGCAGACAAGTTTTTGTTGTTGATGGGGTTTTTTTATAATTCCCTCTATACAGTGGGTGGCTTTAGAATTGTACTTGCCAACAAGATGTTCTGTGTTGCTGGTTATTTCTTTCTTTATTTTTTTTTCAGTTAATTTGTTTATTTTGGCACTGGTGTTATTTTATCCCCACTGAGATTTTGATTTGATGAAGTGCCTCATTTTCCCAATTCATTCAGGAGATGGAAAACCAGGTAGAGATGAAAGCACACATAAGTAGCTAGAGTACAGAGCTCCCTCTATTTCTCTACCTAACTTACACAGCAGAACATCCTGAAATAATGAGGGCAGTGAATGAGTACAGCGGTACATTACACACTGAAGTACACTGCATGCACTGTCGACATGTCCTGACCGTCAATTCACCACATTTGAAAAAGCATGCAGGTAAGCTTTACAAGCAGGCCCTTCTAAAAGTTGACCACAGTAGTTTTGCACTTTCCCTGTGTTTTTTCCACAGTAGTTTTGCACTTTCCCTGTGTTTTTTTCACAGTAGTTTTGCACTTTCCCTGTGTTTTTTTCACAGTAGTTTTGCACTTTCCCTGTGTTTTTTCCACAGTTTTGCACTTTCCCTGTGTTTTTTCCACAGTTTTGCACTTTCCCTGTGTTTTTTCCATGGTTATACTCTGTATTTACCACTTTACCCTGGTTTGCCATGCTTTTTTAATATGCTTTATCGTAGCTCTCTGTGCTTTACAATGCTTACCTATATAAGCACGCTTTTATAAAGGTTATTTCATGCATAAACCTAAACACATGAGTAAAGAAGCATACCTGATGTACTTTACTAAAGCATTCCATAATAATTCCATTCTGATTCCCTGTTCTAACAGTAGGTGATGTTTATACGATAAGGAGCATTTCTTACTTTTACCATAAAGAACTGAAACAGAAGAAAACTTTATTCCTGTCTCTGAGGAGGACAAGCATATGGGAGGCTGTGTGGTCCGGTGCTTAAAGAAAAGGGCTTGTAACCAGGAGGACCCTGCTTCAAATCCTGACTCCTTCGCTATGTGACCTTGAGGAAGTCACTTGTGCTCCGTTTTTCGGGTGAGATGTTGTTTTGAGTGACTCTGCAGCTGATGCACAGTTCACACACCCTGCAGCTGATGCACAGTTCACACACCCTGCAGCTGATGCACAGTTCACACACCCTGCAGCTGATGCACAGTTCACACACTCTGCAGCTGATGCACAGTTCACACACTCTGCAGCTGATGCACAGTTCACACACTCTGCAGCTGATGCACAGTTCACACACCCTGCAGCTGATGCACAGTTCACACACTCTGCAGCTGATGCACAGTTCACACACCCTGCAGCTGATGCACAGTTCACACACCCTGCTGCTGATGCACAGTTCACACACCCTGCAGCTGATGCACAGTTCACACACCCTGCAGCTGATGCACAGTTCACACACCCTGCAGCTGATGCACAGTTCACACACCCTGCAGCTGATGCACAGTTCACACACCCTGCTGCTGATGCACAGTTCACACACCCTGCAGCTGATGCACAGTTCACACACCCTGCAGCTGATGCACAGTTCACACACCCTGCAGCTGATGCACAGTTCACACACCCTTGTTCCTTGTTTCACTCCATTTCTCCAGCACCCTCTCTCCTTGTTTCACTCCATTTCTCCAGCACCCTCGCTCCTTGTTTCACTCCATTTCTCCAGCACCCTCTCTCCTTGTTTCACTCCATTTCTCCAGCACCCTCTCTCCTTCTTTCACTCCATTTCTCCAGCACCCTCGCTCCTTGTTTCACTCCATTTCTCCAGCACCCTCGCTCCTTGTTTCACTCCATTTCTCCAGCACCCTCTCTCCTTGTTTCACTCCATTTCCCCAGCACCCTCTCTCCTTGTTTCACTCCATTTCTCCAGCACCCTCTCTCCTTGTTTCACTCCATTTCTCCAGCACCCTCTCTCCTTGTTTCACTCCATTTCTCCAGCACCCTCTCTCCTTCTTTCACTCCATTTCTCCAGCACCCTCGCTCCTTGTTTCACTCCATTTCTCCAGCACCCTCGCTCCTTGTTTCACTCCATTTCTCCAGCACCCTCTCTCCTTGTTTCACTCCATTTCCCCAGCACCCTCGCTCCTTCTTTCACTCCATTTCTCCAGCACCCTGGCTCCTTGTTTCATTTTTTCCAGTAGTGGCACATCATTGTATGTATAACACTCATATTTATTGTACCATATAAATAAATAGGAAGAAAGTGAATCATTATGCAACATCCTGCGCTAATGCTGAACTATTCCAAGCAGGTAACAATGTGTAATTGACTGCTGCCTGCAGAACACCTCAGCATTTTAATAACATGTATGTTGCTAAGATAGTAGATACTATTGAGCTTCTCTTTCAGTGCTCCCTCTCTAATGGTTTATAATGTTGAATAATTATATAGCTAAGCACTAGATACTATTGAGCTTCTCTTTCAGTGCTCCCTCTCTCAATGGTTTACAGTGTTTAATATATATACCCTTCCTCACCAACTACGATCCTTCCTCACCAACTACGCTACCCAGCTCCTGGTCCAGGCCCTGGTACTCTCCCGCCTAGACTACTGCAACTCCCTCCTGGCTGGCCTCCCTGCGTCCGCCACCCGTCCGCTCCAGCTCATCCAGAACTCCGCTGCTCGTCTGGTGTTCTCTCTGCCTCGCTTCTCCCATGCAACTCCACTGGCTCCCGATCACCGCTCGCATCCAGTTCAAGACTCTTGTACTAGCCTACAGATGCCTTGACCAGACTGCACCCAGCTACCTCCCGACCCTCATCTCTCCCTACACCCCCACTCGACCTCTCCACTCCTCCTGCACTAGAAGACTGGCTCTACCTCCTCTACACTCCCCTGCCTCCAGAGCCTGCTCCTTCTCCACCCTCACCCCGCAGTGGTGGAATGACCTTCCTACAGATGTCAGGACTGCCCAGTCCCTGACCACCTTCCGGCGCCTCCTCAAGACTCACCTCTTCAGACAGCACCTGTAGAACTCCTCTTTTTTTTCCCTCTGGACACTTTATCACTCTTCCTTAAATGCGCTTTACTTGCTCTTAACTGCCCCCTATTTTACTGCATTAAATCCTGTACTTTAGAGTACTGTAATCTGTCAAGTGTTATTTAATCTGTAGTATTTTGTATTTAATTATATCCTGATGTAACTATCACTGACACTGTTATCTGCTCCGTTATTGAATCATATTTTGTCATACTTGTACTTGCTAGAACCAAAGTCATTGTATTTATCTTGCTCTTAATTGTATTATTACTTGTACTGTGATTCTTGAAATGTATTTTTGTTTACGACTGTAAGTCGCCCTGGATAACGGTGTCTGCTAAGAAATAAATAATAATAATTATATATATATATATATATATATATATATATATATATATATATATATATATATATATATATATATAACCCTTGCTGAATTATATATAAGGCATGCAACACATTCTGCCAAACCAGGTCAATTACCAGCACAAGGGTGTTTGCAGGAGAATGTGGCCCTCAGTATATTAATGAGGAGGAGCCCTATTGTGTGCAATTATCCTATTTATCAAATATGCTGCCATCAACATGCAATATTAAAAGGTCAATTTTCATTCAAAAAAACGGGAGTCATATGTATGATAATGAATGGCTATTACCTCAGGCGTTAAATCTCCAGAACTACCATTCAGCATAATTGAGTACGGCCATCAGTGAAAATGAGTCATTTTAAAATGTATAATGCTAGAAGCAATATATGAGGTACTTATGTTAACTAAATTATTAAAGTGCATACTGAGAATAAACCCTGAAACCTATTGCTAATGATTGTGTACTCATACTCTTACAGCATATGATTTATTTAACTGGAGAGTCCCTCCTGTACACTTCCTCCTGTACACTCCATACTGTATACTCCATACTGTACACTCCCTCCTGTACACTCCCTCCTGAACACTCCATACTGTACACTCCCTCCTGTACACTCCCTCCTGAACACACCATACTGTACACTCCCTCCTGTACACTCCCTCCTGAACACACCATACTGTACACTCCCTCCTGAACACTCCCTCCTGAACACTCCATACTGTACACTTCCTCCTGAACACTCCATACTGAATACTCCATACTGTACACTCCCTCCTGTACACTCCCTCCTGAACACTCCATACTGTACACTCCCTCCTGTACACTCCCTCCTGAACACACCATACTGTACACTCCCTCCTGTACACTCCCTCCTGAACACACCATACTGTACACTCCCTCCTGAACACTCCCTCCTGAACACTCCATACTGTACACTTCCTCCTGAACACTCCATACTGAATACTCCATACTGTACACTCCCTCCTGTACACTCCCTCCTGAACACTCCATACTGTACACTCCATACTGTATACTCCCTCCTAAATACTCCCTCCTGAACACTCCATACTGTACACTCCCTCCTAAATACTCCCTCCTGAACACTCCATACTGTACACTTCCTCCTGAACACTCCATACTGAATACTCCATACTGTACACTCCATACTGTATACTCCATACTGTACACTTCCTCCTGTACACTCCATACTGTATACTCCATACTGTACACTCCCTCCTGTACACTCCCTCCTGAACACTCCCTCCTGAACACTCCATACTGTACACTCTCTCACTCTGGTACCACACTGATGTCTTTACTGGAGAGTTCCTACTGTATACTCCATACTGTACACTCCCTCCTGTACACTCTCTCCTGTACACTCCCTCCTGTACACTCTCTCACTCTGGTACCACACTGATGTCTTTACTGGCGAGTTCCTACTGTATACTCCATACTGTACACTCTCTCCTGTACCTGTACACTCCCTCCTGTACACTCCCTCCTGTACACTCCATACTGTACACTCTCTCACTCTGGTACCACAGTAAATACCTCCTCAGTTCTGTATAAGAACATAAGAAAGTTTACAAACGAGAGGAGGCCATTCAGCCCATCTTGCTCGTTTGGTTGTTAGTAGCTTATTGATCCCAGAATCTCATCAAGCAGCTTCTTGAAGGATCCCAGGGGGTCAGCTTCAACAACATTACTGGGGAGTTGGTTCCAGACCCTCACAATTCTCTGTGTAAAAAAGTGCCTCCTATATTCTGTTCTGAATGCCCCTTTATCTAATCTCCATTCGTGACCCCTGGTCCTTGTTTCTTTTTTCAGGTCGAAAAAGTCCCCTGGGTCGACATTGTCTACACCTTTTAGGATTTTGACGATCTTTCTCTGGAATTCTGATCTACTGAATACACAAGGCTTGCATTTCCAGCAATTCTTTTCTTTAGGTCCCAACAGGTAATGAAACTGGTAGTTGGGTTTCAGACCTGGGGTTCAACTCCACTGTGATGCTCTGGCAGTGATAAATGGCTTGTTATGCATGAGGCAATCCATCGTCATGACAACCAGAGAACCACAAGGTGACTCTGGTACAGCAAGGGCCCCATGGCATCACTGCTCTCATTCCTATTGGAGCACATCTGAAGGTCACACTGGCCCCAGTAACAGAAAATAGAATCAGCTCAGGAGGAATAAGGAGAGCTAATGATAACCTTGACAGTGGCACTGACTTGAGAGAAATGGAGAGCGGAACGGATTGCACAGCGCACTGGTTCCTACTGTAAGAGACAGGGTGAGGTTCTGTAAAGCTTCAATACAGGCAGTCTCAATGGAATACTCTACACAGAGCATCCACCAGACAACTGGCCATTATTGAGAATAGGTTAACAGTGTTAACAATTGCCACAATACTAGTAAAGGAACTACAATTTGTAGGGTTAGAAATGAACGGGTTACTACATAATTTACCAGACATAAGTTGTCTTCATAGAAAAACAGATTTTATCTGTGTAGCAACAAAACAACTTTGTTAAGAAAGCCGATTGAAGACCACTTTGGTTGGACTCAACAGGAGTCGCCTGAAGCGGATATACTGCTGTTGAAACAATTAGCAAGTTAACAAGACCAGCTGGAAATACAGCAAGCTTATGTGAAGGCACATCAATATAGACACAGGAGAGACACTTTGAGATGCGCTCCCAGAGGGAATGTCAATACAGACACAGGAGAGACACTTTGAGACACGCTCTTGAGAGAATGTCAATATAGACACAGGAGAGACACTTTGAGACACGCTCCTGAGAGAATGTCAATATAGACACAGGAGAGACACTTTGAGATGCCCTCTCAGAGAGAATGTCAATATAGACACAGGAGAGACACTTTTAGACACGCTCCTGAGAGAATGTCAATATAGACACAGGAGAGACACTTTGAGACGCGCTCCCAGAGGGAATGTCAATATAGACACAGGAGAGACACTTTGAGACGCGCTCCCAGAGGGAATGTCAATATAGACACAGGAGAGACACTTTGAGATGCCACTGACCTTTAAGGTGTGACACACACACACACACACACACACACACACACACACACACACACACACACACACACAGTCTATAAGAGGTATTCCGAAGTGATGCAGCACACACACACACACACACACACACACACACAGTCTATACCATGTGTGCTGACTGACCCACCTCCACCATTGAACCAGAACAAGCTGCTGCAGGAGCAGCTCATTTGAAAATGAATCAGCCCTGGCTTGCTCGTGTCCAAGTCCATGGGGAGGCTTGTGCATGAGGTCCAATGAAACTGCATTGCAATGCACAGCAGTATAGCAACCCATTCTACAGCCCATTCTACAGCCCATTCTACTGCCCATTCTACAACCCGTTCTACAGCCCATTCTACAGCCCATTCTACAGCCCATTCTACAGCCCGTTCTGCAGCCCATTCTACAGCCCATTCTACAGCCCATTCTACAGCCCATTCTACAGCCCGTTCTACAGCCCATTCTACAGCCCATTCTACAGCCCATTCTACAGCCCATTCTACAGCCCGTTCTGCAGCCCATTCTACAGCCCATTCTACAGCCCATTCTACTGCCCATTCTACAACCCGTTCTACAGCCCATTCTACAGCCCGTTCTACAGCCCATTCTACAGCCCGTTCTGCAGCCCATTCTACAGCCCATTCTACAGCCCATTCTACAGCCCATTCTACGGCCCATTCTACAACCCGTTCTACAGCCCATTCTACAGCCCATTCTGTGCCTGACAATGGCCTGCATGGGCTACATTTTAATTGGTTTCTTAGCATTTTTCTATCAATATTTGTTCTGGCTGATGGAATTTGTACAGCAACTGACATCTTGAATTCCAAGTCCTCGTTCATCATAAGCAGGTCTATACAGCCATCAATACGAAGAAATCTCTCCGGTAATAAAATAATTACCATGTTACAGTTTTTTTCAGTTGCTAAAATCGCGTTTATGAAACCATTGGCGCAATTTTCAAAACTCTTAACACAAAACCCCAAACTGAGTTGCAGAAATCTAATTGTTTCTGAACCCCAAACACTTTTGCATTTGATTACTTTTAAATTACAAAATCTCACATGACTTTCACAATTATCTACATTACTTGCTCAGTCAGAAATACATATTTCAAATGTTTATATCTGTTTTTCGAAATGCTTCACTCTAATTGCTATTACCAAGAACGACGTCTCATTATTGACATTCACATTCACATCATGAAAATGCAAGTTGAATTAATTGACAATCATCCCAACACCACATAAAAGGCTGTGTTGACTGCATGTGACAACATGGAGCAGGCTGCAGAACAAGATGCTAGGGGAGGGTCGTGGACACAGTCGTGGTCGAGGACAGGGACAGGGACAACGTCAAGGAAGACAAGATGAAGTACGATCAAAAAGAGCTACCTTGTCGAATGAAATCAGAGCAACAGTTGTTGACCATGTCATCAACAGAGTCTTGTCAATGAGAGCAGCTGGGCTGATTGTCCAACCTAATATGAAAAGGTCAACAGTAGCCTCTATCATCCGGACGTTCCATGCAGAGAACCGGTAAGTGTATAGAACATGCATAGTGTACCTAGTTTGACAGTACATTTACTGACAGCAGTAGAGTATAGAGTAACCACAGCATGCATATTGTGCTTTGTTTCCAGAATTGAGAAAAAGGCATGCAGTGGTGGCTGCAGCCAATTACTCCCTGATCAACTGCAGATGGCTGTAGTTGAGATGGTCCATGCAAAAAAAGATATTCGCCTCACCGAAATCCAGCGACGCATTGTTGAAGACAGCAATGTTTTCGAAGGCATGAACACCATCAGTCTACCTACAAGTGCTTGTAAAAAAGGCACCAAGTAACTATGAAACAAATATTTGTTGATGAGGCTGGCTTCAACTTGGCCAAAACACGAAGAAGTGGCAGGGATATTGTCAGCCAGCATGCGACAGCTCGTCCCAGGGCAGCATGGAGCAACATCGCCATGTGTGCTGCCATTTCAAACCATGGTGTGGTAGCAACATCGCCATGTGTGCTGCCATTTCAAACCATGGTGTGGAGCAACATCACCATGTGTGCTGCCATTTCAAACCATGGTGTGGAGCAACATCACCATGTGTGCTGCCATTTCAAACCATGGCGTGGAGCAACATCACCATGTGTGCTGCCATTTCAAACCATGGCGTGGAGCAACATCACCATGTGTGCTGCCATTTCAGACCATGGCATGGTGGCCCGTAGGGCGTTACTTGGGTCGTACAATTCCACACATCTACTGAATTTTCTAGATGAGCTGCACAATAACCTTGTTCAAGCTGATCAGGAGGTCACATACTGTATGTCACTGTGTGGGACAATGTTAGCTTCCATCATGCAGCGGTGGTGTGGGAATGGTTCGTAGCACAGCAGCAATTCATTGTAATGTACCTGCCACCACAATCACCTTTCCTCAATCCTATTGAGGAGTTCTTCTCTGCTTGGAGGTGGAAGGTTTACAATCGTCAACCTTATCAGCATGCCGCCCTTCTGCAGGCCATGGATGCTGCATGCGATGACATTGCCCAAGAACAATGTCAGGTGTGGATTCGGCATGCAAGAAGGTTTTTTCCCAGGTGCATGGCAAACGAAAACATTTTTCGTGATGTCAATGAGAACGTGTGGCCAAATGTAGATGAGAGGCGAGATGTACCTAAGTGACCTGGTATGGTTTATGTTTAAATAATTCATTTGTATTCATTTCTGATGGCAAATTTTGTCCTCCTCTTCAATGATGAAAATGTATTTTGAGTTTATTGTTCTTGAGTTCACTGTTTGTTCAAATGATTAAGCAATGATGCTGTTATTTTCTTTTGTTTCAATGACTAAACTAATGATGTGATGGTATTTCATTAATAAATTCTGGTTTGGAGCCAACTATGTTGTTTTGCAAAATGGATTAACTAAACAGAATGCGTGTTTAACAGGCTTTTGCCACTAGAGTTAGTGGTTTTGGTTCTTGTGTTAAGAGTTTTGAAAATTGCACCAATGGTTTCATAAACTTGATTTTACCAACTGAAAAAAACTGCTTACCTGTAGTATATTACATTCTAAGCCATGCCAATCTGACATCACCCCGTCACAGAAATATCATTCTGGAGCCCATTGAACCTGATATTATATTCTAAGCAATGCCAATCTGACATCATCCCGTCACAGAAATATCATTCTGGAACCCATTGAACCTTAAATGGCAAGCAATGACAAGGCAATACATGGTATCTCATTTAAAATGTTATAATGCTTATAGTAAGTGTTTTGCAGCTGTGCTTTATCACATGTCTCTCTTCTCCATGTTGGAAAGGATTCTGCCGGCTGTGACAGGAGTGCCATACGCTGCTCACCGACACACAAGGGAGGGCAGTTTTCTATTCCTTGTGGCAACAGGGCTTCTTCTCAGAGAAGCTCTCCTGCCCATTCCCTGAGCAGGCTCCTCCGGTCTGTGTTTGCAATATAAACAGGGCCTGCTGTGTTGAGGCCAGGCAGCCCTGCATGCTGAGCCGATCCCAGTGAGCTCACTGACAGGTACACGGACTGCAGCTAACCAAACACACATCCTGTTTTAACAAGGCTTTTCGTTTTATAGTTTGCAAATATTGTTTTACCCAGAGGATTAATCTGAATTGCCAATGCATAAAGCAACTCACAGACTCTGAAAAAGCTATCAAGGCAAGCGCGACAGCACAGCTAATCCAGGAGCACTGTGCTTCTTTGCAGGATGGCACTGGGGCACGAGGAGGTACTGTGGCTTACAGGGCATGCTGTATCAGTGGGTAGAGCAGGACACCACAGCTCTAACTATGACACCCTTACCGAAGAGACATAAAGCAAAGGAAGCTGAGAAGTTACTCTCCCTGATTATTTCCAAGCCATTTAATCTCCGGGACCAGAGAATTAAAATGATCATTATTGCAGAAGTGAAAGGGCTACTGTCCATCATCTGCTGCTGCTCTCAAAAACAGCCTGCAGCAGACTGTCTGATTGCTGCCATCTGCACAAGGTTGATGTCCTCCCTGTATATCCCCTGGGTCCATTTCAATCACACAGTGGAGCCTGGAAATGCATTTGCTTTATTTCTTTTTAGGGTGGGGGCAGGAGGTTTTGAAACCAAAATCAACATTTTCTTTCACAGTGTGGGTATGGTTCTGAACATTTGCTGCTGCAATGCAAATTCTACTGTCATTCCCTTCAGAGGTGCATTTAACAACAACAGCTGCCATACTTTTACATGAGCAACAGTCAGTCTGACTGTATCAGGTTCATCTGAAACATCTCCTGCTATTTTATATTTGTCATCTGACTGTTTGTTATATATTATACCATGGCATATGGGATCTGTGTGAACAGCAGACAGCCTGCCACACTGCAGGGTAGCTGGCAGGCTAAAGTACATGTTATTATTATTATTATTATTTATTTCTTAGCAGACGCCCTTATCCATGGCGACTTACAATCGTAAGCAAAAACATTTCAAGCATTACAATACAAGTAATACAATAAGAGCAAGAAATACAATAACTTTTGTTCAAGCAAAGTACAAGTTTGACAAACCACAATTCAATAATACAGCAGGTAATAGTGATAGTTACATCAGGATATGAATAAATAGTGATAGTTACATCAGGATGTGATTAAATACAAAGTACTACAGGTTAAAAACTTGGCAGATTACAGTATTCTGAAGTACAGGATTAAATGCAGTAAAATAGGGGCTGATAAGAGCAAAATAAAGCACATTTACATGAAGGGTGATAGTGATACCTCCTGGGGCTCTGTAATAATCAGCAATGTGTTGATGAGTCTAAATATGAACTCAGTATCAATGGAAAGGACATGGCACCCAACTACAAATCCACTAGGAATGCTTTCCTTCTCAGTATAAGCACATGTATTGTCCATGTTACCAAACTGCCAAAAATGTGATGCTGCCTTAATGGGACTCATTATTCTCTATAACAAATAGTTAATAGCGCTACAGTGTTACAAGGCACTGGTGAAAAGCTCCCCTGCTGTTCTCAATTGCTCTCTGTACAAAAGCCTCCAACAAGCTGGAGTATTGGCTCCTGACTCACCCAGTCCCGTTCTGGCAGGGATCTAAGACATGTGTCTGTGCCAGATACACAGTGAAACTGCCAGTCCCTGCTTTCCCGCCTCTCCTGCTCCTGATTTCATTAGCACTGACACTCAAAAGCTTTCTCTTTGTCAATCAATATTGGACAAGAGAGCAAGAGAGAGAGACTTACATCGTATTGTGTCTGTTAATGGGAGCCAAAATAGCAAACAGGAAACATTTATGCCTGAGTGTTGAGAAGCAAAGAAGCAGACACGGTGCTGAACACAGAATTCTGCCATAAAAAAAACAGCAAGCTTTTCAGCAGTCTGATAATATTGCTGTCTAATAACATACACCTGAAATCAGATGTCAGTTTGAGCCAATGGTTTTAAACAGTTACCCTGAAGCCAAAGCCTCATAAAGTTTCTTAGCAGCAGACTGCAAAGTGCTGCAGTTTGTATGTGAAACCTATTTCAGTAGCTATTAGTGTTCACATCCTTGACGTTTCCTAAACTGACATCTCAGTGTCTTCGCTCTTCCGCATCCTCGGCTTTCTTCTGTCCCGCTCAGGATCTGATTACTTTATTTTACTGGGGGAGTCCAGGAAAGCTTGACCTTCTGTTTCTATGAGTGTCCTGGGAAGCACACAGGCTTCAGTGAGACATTACATACTGTACATGCAAATGCTGTACTGAACACACCAAGCCAAACACTCCAGAGAAACTGCATGGCACATTACATACTGTACATGCAATTGGCAAACGCAGAAGTGAGTTCACACCATAATGATAACAGCAAGCTTTCCAGACTCATGGGCTTTAACTGCAGGGACAGCTCTTACTTCACAATACAATAGCGAGATACAATCTGATAAACTGGATATATTATGCAGCACCAAAGCTAACTAACCACTGGAGAAAATGTCCTGCTTGTCCTCTGTCCGAGTTCAGCTTGCCTGCATAAGGTAGAACCATGAAGAGGGAAGGCTGGGTAACCACTGTCTGAGTTCAGCATGACTGCATCAGGTAGAGCCATGAAGAGGGCAGGCTGGGTAACCACTGTCTGAGTTCAGCATGACTGCATCAGGTAGAGCCATGAAGAGGGAAGGCTGACTAACCACTGTCTGAGTTCAGCATGGCTGCATCAGGTAGAACCATGAAGAGGGAAGGCTGACTAACCACTGTCTGAGTTCAGCATGGCTGCATCAGGTAGAACCATGAAGAGGGAAGGCTGACTAACCACTGTCTGAGTTCAGCATGGCTGCATCAGGTAGAGCCATGAAGAGGGAAGGCTGACTAACCACTGTCTGAGTTCAGCATGGCTGCATCAGGTAGAGCCATTATTATTATTTATTTCTTAGCAGACGCCCTTATCCAGGGCGACTTACAATCGTAGGCAAAAACATTTCAAGCGTTACAATACAAGTAATACAATAAGAGCAAGAAATACAATAACTTTTGTTCAAGTAAAGTACAAGTTTGACAAACCACAATTCAATAATACAGCAGGTAATAGTGATAGTTAGATCAGGATATGATTAAATAGTGATAGTTACATCAGGATGTGATTAAATACAAAGTACTACAGGTTAAAAACTTGGCAGATTACAGTATTCTGAAGTACATGATTAAATGCAGTAAAATAGGGGCTGATAAGAGCAAAATAAAGCACATTTACATGAAGGGTGATAGTGTCCAACACTGTCTGAGTTCAGCTTGGCTGCATCAGGTACAGCCATGCCCAGGGAAGGCTACTTCACACATCCATGTAATCAGACACTTGGCAACCACTGTCTGAGTTCAGCTTGAAGAGGGAAGGCTGGGTAACCACTGTCTGAGTTCAGCATGGCTGCATCAGGTACAGCCATGAAGAGGGAAGGCTGGGTAACCACTGTCTGAGTTCAGCTTGGCTGCATCAGGTAGAGCCATGAAGAGGGAAGGCTGGGTAACCACTGTCTGAGTTCAGCATGGCTGCATCAGGTAGAGCCATCAAGAGGGAAGGCTGGGTAACCACTGTCTGAGTTCAGCTTGGCTGCATCAGGTAGAGCCATGCCCAGGGAAGGCTACTTCACACATCCATGTAATCAGACACTTGGCATCCACACATGCGCTCTTTTCACTTCCATCTGTATTGGCAGAAAGGCAGGCCTATGCTTGTGGAAGTGAAGTCCAAGTTTGCAATGGGATTAGAGGCTCAGGGTTCTACAGCCTTCAATAAACACTGGCAGCTGTACAAGTGGCTCGCATCCTGCAAACATTCCTTTCTCACTGGGACACGACACAGGAATCTGGGACATTTACAGGCCAAGTCATTGTTTTATCTTTTTCACTATTAACCCTTGCGGTCCTATGTCGACCTGGTCCGACATCGCAATTTTCCCTTTCTGGTCCAATGTCGGACCATGTCCGACATCATCAAAAAGACGCAAAAAACAGGTCTCTAGTCGTTTTTTCTCCGGAAAAAGCCGAGAAAACCATTCAATGGCCGAGTGAGACCGATAGGAGCCGAGAGAAGCCGAAAGAAAAGGGCATATCTCATGAACACTGATAGACCCGACACCACATAGATAACACGGACGTACACAAACAAGATAGCTGCTTCTGCATCCAGCGCTCAAAGAATATCACAGACATGTGCAGAGCTTTTTGAGATGTTATAGTAATAAAATAACGACTTGGATCGCAATATTGAGGAGTTTGGTGATAAAACGAGTGATCAGGAGATGATTTATCGGTATGTACTATTATTAAGAGGCTTTTGAAAAATATAGTGAACAAGGGCTGGGGCGGGGCTGGAGATGCAGAACTGAGTGTCCTGTTGATATGCAGTGCTTTTTAAACCTGTTTTACTGTGAAAAAAATACTTTTAAACAGCGCGTCTACAATAAACTGCGTGTGTGAAAATAAATTGGACCTGACGCGCCTGACACGCGCTGAATAAATGGACCGCTAAGGATTAAAAAAGCTTTGGCCCTCTTTACAGTACACTCTGTTTCCAGTACACTCTGTTTACAGCACACTCTGTTTCCAGCACACTCTGTTTACAGTACACTCTGTTTCCAGTACACTCTGTTTACAGCACACTCTGTTTACAGTACACTCTGTTTCCAGCACACTCTGTTTCCAGCACACTCTGTTTCCAGTACACTCTGTTTCCAGCACACTCTGTTTACAGTACACTCTGTTTCCAGCACACTCTGTTTCCAGTACACTCTGTTTCCAGTACACTCTGTTTACAGTACACACTGTTTCCAGTACACACTGTTTCCAGCTTTTCCACCTTGCAGAAATGATCCAGCCAAACTAGCTTAAGGAACCGTTTTGATCTTTTGTGTTGTTTTGTATGTTTACTGACATTATTACTCAGTGAAAGGCAATGACTAATTCCACTTCACATTGACCTCACATAGGTCATTTCTAGGTAAATTGGATGCAGAGTTCTGTCAGGGAATCAATAAACTTTATTTTATCAGTGTCCCAAATATCCAAATATTCAAACATCTATTCTATCTGTAAAATGCAAGTGTGATCAAATAAATGTAAAACACGCTGACAAGAATCCCTTTTCAATCTCCCGAATACCAGTAATCCCTAAATATTTGTCCGTAGTATCCAGTAAAATATCATGTTTGACTGTATCAAAAGCTGTACTAATGTCCAAGAGAAGAAGGATGTTAAGTGACCCAGAGTCAGCAACCATCAACAAACCATTAACTACCTTAACAAAGGTTGTTTCAGTACTCACTGATTTACATATACTTATCAAGTATCACAATACCTTTTTTAGATCAGCCTGTCCTCACACAGACCTCTCTACTCAGAGGCAGACCTGCGATTTTATGCACCTGCTTAATCCCGGGCAGGTGTCTCTCGTTAAAATAGAGCTGTCTGATTCCAATCCTGGCTCATACCAACCCTGTGACATTTTGCAGCAAGCCCCTGGACTATATCTTTCCTCCCCCTACTCTGCCACAGTGTTCATGAGAATGTAAACCAGGGAATAAGATGGTTCACCCAGAGCTGTGGGGTTTTCCTAATGCACTTAGAAATGAGTTAGCGGCAGGAATCCCGTGGGATGAGGAATAGATAGGAAATGCTGCCTGTGGGAATAAGGGGTGTGATCGAATTAAAATTACTAGACTTCTTGGACCTCATTAAAAGGTCATGCAGTCTGATTGGGAACTTCATTCCCAATGGTTCCTGATCTGTTTCAAGTGATAGGTGACATCTTTGATTTAACCAGAAAGTGGGTAAAAATGAAGGTTTTCCTCTGCGTTTCTATGTGGATAAGCAGAAAGGCTTTTCTCGGTGGTTCTATGTGGATAAGCAGGAGGGCTTTTCTCTGTGGTTCTATGTGGATAAGCAGGAGGGCTTTTCTCTGTGGTTCTATGTGGATAAGCAGGAGGGCTTTTCTCGGTGGTTCTATGTGGATAAGCAGGAGGGCTTTTCTCGGTGGTTCTTGTGGATAAGCAGGAGGGCTTTTCTCGGTGGTTCTATGTGGATAAGCAGGAGGGCTTTTCTCGGTGGTTCTATGTGGATAAGCAGAATAACTTTTCTCTGTGGTTCTATGTGGATAAGCAGGAGGGCTTTTCTCTGTGGTTCTATGTGGATAAGCAGGAGGGCTTTTCTCTGTGGTTCTATGTGGATAAGCAGGAGGGCTTTTCTCTGCAGAACTATGTGGATAAGCAGGAGGGCTTTTCTCTGTGGTTCTATGTGGATAAGCAGGAGGGCTTTTCTCTGCAGAACTATGTGGATAAGCAGGAGGGCTTTTCTCTGTGGTTCTATGTGGATAAGCAGGAGGGCTTTCCTCGGTGGTTCTATAAAATACTGAATTACATGAGCCCAACCTGCTGGGGTTGCTGCTTGAGAGATTGAAAGAGGTGCTGAGAATCAGCAGATAACAAAGAACAGATTTAAGCTAATTCTTAAATGAGATGGTTTCCTTTTTCTCCCGGTACACAAAAAAAAAGAACTGTGATTACTAAAAGCATTCAAATGCAAACTCCCGCCCATAGATGCTCCGGGTCTCAGTTGGAAATGCTATTAAACTGGATTTTGTGAAATGCCTGGAGTGAAAAGGATTTATAGAGTCACCTGCCCAGGGAAACGGCTGTTTCTTTTTCTGTTTTCATTGCACAGTAATAGCCCTCTACCAGGAAGATCCTGTTCTTTACAGAATGTCTTCATTAAAACTCTTGTAATAGCTGTTAGCTTTTCTTTTTCTTTTGTTGTGGGGAGCGGAGCATGGCAAGTTTATATGGAGAGGCGGAGAGGGGGAGTGGGGAGCGGAGCATGGCAATTTTATATGGAGCGGGGGAGCGGGGAGTGGAGCATGGCAGTTTTATATGGAAAGGGGGAGAGGGCGAGCGGGGGCGGAGCATGGCATTTTTATATGGAGCGAGGGAGCGGAGCGGGGAGCGGAGCAGGGAGCGGAGCAGGGTGGTTGCTGGAGTGGAGCGCAGAACGGCCTGCTCTTTCACAGCACTCTGAACTGAGCATGGTTTTATTTTTCTTAAACACATCTTCGGCCAAGGAGTTTGCACACATTTTTTTTAAAAAAAAGAAGGTGACAAATACAGGTGCAGTCACTTTACAGTATTTTCCATCACGCCTGTGCATAACCATTCATTTTCCAGTTTCAAACCAAAATTAGGCACTTTTATGTTTTGCAGACTTCAGAATTGCATTTAAAATATATATATATATATTTTTCTTTAATATTTAATAAGTCAGCAGTGTGTCCATCTTTCTGAGGTTATCACATAGCCTATATTGTTCTTTATTATTATTATTTGTTTATTTAGCAGATGCCTTTACCCAAGGCGACATACAGAACTATGCATCTGCTGCAGAGTCACTTACAATTACGTCTCACCCGAAAGACGGAGCACAAGGAGGTTAAGTGACTTGCTCAGGGTCACACAATGAGTCAGTGGCTGAGGTGGGATTTGAACCAGGGACCTCCTGGTTACAAGCCCTTTTCTTTAACCACTGGACCACACAGCCTCCATATACAGATCTTATACATGGTCTTAATCAGTTCTACGGTTATGCCCCAATACAGCGCTGTGAACATGGTTTATATTTTCTGCGCTCTTAGGATAGTTCATACACTAGTACAGGGTGGTCCGTCAGCCACGTTGAGACTCACTCATATGTGTTCGTGGGTTGCTTTGAGCTCCCTATGATTTATATTCGGATACAAATAAGCCCAGTATAAAGCTAATTTGATACGAATCACATGCAAAGTTTGAAATAGGTAACACCGTACACGACATCTAGGAACCTGTTCATTGCAAGATGATATTTCCTAACTTTTACTTTATTTTCAATTTACCCATTTGTTTAGTGCCAATCAATAATAATAATGAGAAAGTGTCATCGAATTGAATTAGGTGACTTCTCTGAGCACTTTATGTCGGCGTTTTTCTTTGCTGGTCATAACTGGTGATTTTTTTTTTTTTTTTACTTGGGTCAAGCTATGCGATTATAATAAGGATGATTAAAAAGTATTCCTTTCTGGGCTCCCGAGTGGCGCATCCAGTAAAAGCACTCGCTAGAGTGCAGTGCGCTCTATAGTCTGGACGTCGCTATTCCACAGCCGACCGTGGACGGGAGCTTCCAGGGGACGGTGCTCAATTGGCAGAGCGTTGCCCAGGGGGAGGGTTAGGTCGGCCAGGGTGTCCTCGGCTCACCGCGCACCAGCGACCCCTGTAGTCTGGCCGGGCGCCTGCGGGCTTGCCTGTAAGCTGCCCAGAGCTGCGTTGTCCTCCGACGCTGTAGCTCTGAGGCGGCTGCACGGTGAGTTCGCAGTGTGTAAAGAAGCGGGCGGCTGACGGCACACACTTCGGTGGACAGCGTGTGTTCATCTTCGCCCCTCCCGAGTCAGCGCAGGGGTGGTAGCGGTGAGCTGAGCCTAAAAATAATTGGGCATTTCAAATTGGGGAGAAAATAATAAAAACTTACTGGTAACGACTAAATTTAAAAAAAAAAAAAAAAAGTATTCCTTTCTGAATGTACATTACATCATTTCATCTGCAATCGGCAACACAGTGAGGGGAAAACGGCTAGTTTATTTAAAAAAAAATCTAAATGAATACCATGTGAGCAGGAATCGCAAGCAGTGGAGCAGAATGGAAGACACAGCGGAGGATATTATGAGCAGAGGATATTATGAGAGGAGGATATTATGAGAGGAGGATATTATGAGAGGAGGATATTATGAGATGAGGATATTATGAGAGGAGGATATTATGAGCGGAGGATATTATGAGCGGAGGATATTATGAGAGGAGGATATTATGAGCGGAGGATATTATGAGAGGAGGATATTATGAGCAGAGGATATTATGAGCGGAGGATATTATGAGAGGAGGATATTATGAGCGGAGGATATTATGAGAGGAGGATATTATGAGTGGAGGATATTATGAGAGGAGGATATTATGAGAGGAGGATATTATGAGAGGAGGATATTATGAGAGGAGGATATTATGAGCGGAGGATATTATGAGAGGAGTATATTATGAGATGAGGATATTATGAGAGGAGGATATTATGAGCGGAGGATATTATGAGAGGAGGATATTATGAGAGGAGGATATTATGAGCGGAGGATATTATGAGCGGAGGATATTATGAGAGGAGGATATTATGAGTGGAGGGTATTATGAGAGGAGGATATTATGAGCGGAGGATATTATGAGCGGAGGATATTATGAGCGGAGGATATTATGAGCGGAGGATATTATGAGCGGAGGATATTATGAGTGGAGGATATTATGAGAGGAGGATATTATGAGCGGAGGATATTATGAGCGGAGGATATTATGAGCAGAGGATATTATGAGCGGAGGATATTATGAGCAGAGGATATTATGAGAGGAGGATATTATGAGAGGAGGATATTATGAGAGGAGGATATTATGAGCAGAGGATATTATGAGAGGAGGATATTATGAGCAGAGGATATTATGAGCAGAGGATATTATGAGAGGAGGATATTATGAGAGGAGGATATTATGAGCGGAGGATATTATGAGCGGAGGATATTATGAGCAGAGGATATTATGAGAGGAGGATATTATGAGAGGAGGATATTATGAGCAGAGGATATTATGAGAGGAGGATATTATGAGCAGAGGATATTATGAGCAGAGGATATTATGAGAGGAGGATATTATGAGAGGAGGATATTATGAGAGGAGGATATTATGAGCAGAGGATATTATGAGAGGAGGATATTATGAGAGGAGGATATTATGAGAGGAGGATATTATGAGAGGAGTATATTATGAGATGAGGATATTATGAGAGGAGGATATTATGAGAGGAGGATATTATGAGAGGAGGATATTATGAGAGGAGGATATTATGAGAGGAGGATATTATGAGCGGAGGATATTATGAGCGGAGGATATTATGAGCGGAGGATATTATGAGAGGAGGATATTATGAGAGGAGGATATTATGAGAGGAGGATATTATGAGCAGAGGATATTATGAGCAGAGGATATTATGAGAGGAGGATATTATGAGATGAGGATATTATGAGAGGAGGATATTATGAGAGGAGGATATTATGAGAGGAGGATATTATGAGCGGAGGATATTATGAGCAGAGGATATTATGAGAGGAGGATATTATGAGAGGAGGATATTATGAGCAGAGGATATTATGAGAGGAGGATATTATGAGCAGAGGATATTATGAGCAGAGGATATTATGAGAGGAGGATATTATGAGAGGAGGATATTATGAGCAGAGGATATTATGAGCGGAGGATATTATGAGAGGAGGATATTATGAGAGGAGGATATTATGAGAGGAGGATATTATGAGAGGAGGATATTATGAGCAGAGGATATTATGAGAGGAGGATATTATGAGCAGAGGATATTATGAGCAGAGGATATTATGAGAGGAGGATATTATGAGAGGAGGATATTATGAGCGGAGGATATTATGAGCGGAGGATATTATGAGCAGAGGATATTATGAGAGGAGGATATTATGAGAGGAGGATATTATGAGAGGAGGATATTATGAGCGGAGGATATTATGAGAGGAGGATATTATGAGCAGAGGATATAATGAGCGGAGGATATTATGAGAGGAGGATATTATGAGAGGAGGATATTATGAGTGGAGGATATTATTAGAGGAGGATATTATGAGCAGAGGATATTATGAGAGGAGGATATTATGAGCGGAGGATATTATGAGCGGAGGATATTATGAGAGGAGGATATTATGAGTGGAGGATATTATGAGAGGAGGATATTATGCGCGGAGGATATTATGAGCGGAGGATATTATGAGCAGAGGATATTATGAGAGGAGGATATTATGAGCAGAGGATATTATGAGAGGAGGATATTATGAGCGGAGGATATTATGAGCGGAGGATATTATGAGCGGAGGATATTATGAGAGGAGGATATTATGAGAGGAGGATATTATGAGAGGAGGATATTATGAGAGGAGGATATTATGAGCGGAGGATATTATGAGAGGAGGATATTATGAGAGGAGGATATTATGAGAGGAGGATATTATGAGAGGAGGATATTATGAGCGGAGGATATTATGAGCGGAGGATATTATGAGAGGAGGATATTATGAGAGGAGGATATTATGAGCGGAGGATATTATGAGCGGAGGATATTATGAGCGGAGGATATTATGAGCAGAGGATATTATGAGAGGAGGATATTATGAGAGGAGGATATTATGAGCGGTGAAGCGGAATTGTGTCTCCGCTCACATTCTCTGCTTCTAATACAAGAAGCCTTGTTTGGAGCCCTCTTATTTCCTGCAGGTGAACTTTGCTTCAAGGTAAACTAACGCACATGGCCTGCTTGCCTGCCTGCCTGCCTGCCTGCCTGCTTGCTTGCCTGCCTGCCTTGTTTTCTAACCAGTGAGGTGATGGCGATGTGCTGACTGGAGGTCAGGACCAGGGTCGTACTCGCAGGGCTTGGAACTCGTGCTTGCCCTATCCTCAGTCCTGGGATTCACAACTTGCCTTGTTCAGGTATATTGTTGAAATGACCTGGTGCCAGGAGTTTGAACAATGAGGCCAGTGTTAAATCTGCTCTCAACTGATCACACTAATCACATCATTAATAATCTGAGTCTGTAGGGTTACTAAAAGGATGAGCTCCTGGTGTTCTAAGGCATCTGCATACAGAAAAAGCCCTGAGAATTCTCCCTGTGACCTTGTCTCCCAGTGTTCTAAGGGATACATTTAAAGAACAAGCCCTGGGGGCAGCCACAGATACATAGATTGAGATAAGAAGCAGAACGGCCAACAGAAAGGAAAAGAATTATAAACTACAAGTCACAAGATTGGGGATGTAAATGTCAAGGACTGTTGTGCTTTATCGGAAAGACATGAGCCAGACAGACAGAATCTGTCAACAAGCACTGATAACACCAGCCCAGGAAAAGACTCCACTGAATTGGTTATTATATATAAATATATATACATGTGTGTATGACAGTCCCCTCTGTGCTCTGCATCACTCTAACTGCACACTTTTTCCAGGGCGTTTGGATACGTTGTATCCGCAGAGAGTGCTCTGGAAGCTATCCCAATAAAAAAGGGAATTCTGAAGACCTCAAGTGTCAGTCCACTCATGTCTTTTGAATGGATTGAATTCCCATTGATTGAATTCCCATTGACTGAATTCCCATTGTTCTCCCATTAGATGAAGTCAAGAGTTAATTGATGTATCGTGGATTTCACTAAGCAGACACTAAGCAGTCCCTATCCTGGTCCTGACCTCCAGTCAGCACATCGCCAATCTCCCTATGCAGCATGCAGCAATTGTAAGTCGCCCTGGATAAGGGCATCTGCTAAGAAATAAATAATAATAATAAATAATATAAATCGTAACACTATTACAAAAGCATGTATCGAGAATTATGTGCCAAGCCTCACTAAATATAAGATCTACAAGAAAGGTAATATTGTATTTAATGAGCCAGAAGTAGTTTTTAAAAGTAGTGAGTAGTTGTTTTGTTGATGAAAGAAATGCAGAGTCCTTTTCTTCAGATATTAGTTTGGTTTATTCAATATATACAGGTTTAATTCTGGAAACAAAAAGAACGCTCAAAGCAACAGTACAGATCACACTTTCATATGCAAACTGCACAGTGCAAAACTTAAGTTCAAAACAAAACATAACAGAACAAAATAATATCATGCAATACTGTAGGTCTGATCCTCCAGGACTTCTCGATCGACAAGTCTCCAATACTAGTCTGAATGAAAGAGAGAAGTAAGCTGAGCTGAGTGCACCTTGATTAAGTAGCCACTGACCTCAGCCCCCCCCCCCCCCCCCCCCCTTCCTTCTCTTGTGGGTTCAATCACCCCGGCACCCTGTGGAGGGTCTCGTGTCCGTGTCGTAAAGAAAACTGGTTCTGGCTCACACTGCCTAAGATGGTGTTATCTTGGTGTGACCCTTTGATCTTTCGTGCTTAACCTATGTTATCTCGTGAGCGCATCGGTTCCTCCAGTAATGTGCGATTGTGTTTATTCCAGCAGTCAGACGGTCGTCGTCAGTGCAATTAAATGAAATCTTGCAATCTCGCATTTACCAGTTACTATACCTCCTCTGATAATCTCCTTTTAAAACTAACAGTGTACAAACCTGCAAACACGTGTATCTTATATTGGATTCAAACTTCTTTCCATGTTATCCAACACCATTGCTTACATTCTAGATTCTTCATATACATTCCAAAATGCTGACATCATTAAACTTTAGATCTGAATTTTTTTTTTAAATTACTTTTACAGGGCAACGCTTTTATCCATCACATGTATCCTTCTTTGTTACTTTATACTAAAAAACATGCATTCAATTATGAAATGGAATTACAACTAATAACCATCAAGGGTCAGAGTTGTCTACATAGAGATCCACTGTAAAGAACCAATGGGAAGCACATGAGTGCCCTTGTAGTGTAAGACGCAGTGACTGAGGATCAGAGTCCAGTTCAGAGACCAATGCACTGTCTGCTGTGCTCACAGAGTCAGGCTTCCTTTCATTGCAGAAAGACGCATCTTTATATTACTAAACATTCAGCTACCAGAGACAGTTACTTACTGACCTTTCAAACCCAACCGCATCTGTTCAACCCTCTGTGTATTTTCAGGGCTGCACAGCTCCCCACTCGGACGGCCTGTGTTTCAGCAGCGAATGTCATTTCTGGCACCAAACAAATGTTCAGTAGTAAGAACCAAAACAAAACAAAAAAAAACAGCTTTGTTGGAAAAGTGCTGATGGTGCCAGATCTTTTTCTTCATTTGTTTCACTGCTGTATTTTATGCCATAATGCCAGGATCCGAGCACGTCTTCGGTGTTTTTAAAGGCTTCACAGCTTACTGGAAATAGGGCACTAGCATGTCTAATACTTAACCATGTAGGTTTTACTGCAGATGTTGTTTCCATGCGCACACAGAGAACTGGTTCACTAGAGAATCGAAGCTGTGATTTCTAAATACCTCCTGCCTGGTAGTTTAATATTATTATTATTATTATTATTATTATTTATTTCTTAGCAGACGCCCTTATCCAGGGCGACTTACAATTGTTACAAGATATCACATTATACATTATTTCACATACAATTACCCATTTATACAGATGGGTTTTTACTGGAGCAATCTAGGTAAAGTACCTTGCTCAAGGGTACAACAGCAGTGTCCCCCACTGGGGATTGAACCCACAACCCTCCGGTCAAGAGTCCAGAGCCCTAACCACTACTCCACACTGCTGCCCTATGTTTTGTTTTACTGCTCTTGTTTTCAAATGTCAGTAGTGTCATGTCGTTAGTAGTGAATACTGTTTCAACTAAGTCCCAACCGAGCACCCGCTAGCTAACAATTATTTAATTAAAACACAATTACAAAATAAAAACTCAAACAAAACCCATTTTCACGTGCAGGTGTCCCCTGCCACAGACTCATTAATTAAAAATAAACTCTGAGGTATAAAATGAAACTGACCAACAGGTATTGCAGATCACCATGGCTGAAAACCGATGGAGGCGTTATATGTATTTTCCTTTCATTCAGACAATGCAGCATATAGGGGATCAGGTGATGCTGCGAATACAACCCTGGCTTACAAACCCTACCCGTCTGGACGGCTAACCGCTGCTGAGGAAGCATTCAACACCATGCTTGGGCAAATACGGGTAGTGGGCACTGAAGTGCAGCATGAGTTTGTTCCCAAAATTGCCACTGCCTGCCGTATCCTGCACAAACTGTCAACAACAAAATGAGGTGTTCAGGAATCAGTGGCTGCCTGTGAGACAGACAAAGGGAAGGTTACCTCAGCTGCCAGTTTCAATTGGACAGCAGCGATCTGAGGAGGAACGTGCTGTCAGAGATTATCTCCTTTCTTTTAAGTTGTGTTGTATTTACCGTTGTGTTAAATATTAATGATGCAAACAAATAAAACACAATCAAGACGTTCATTTGCAATGCTATTTGATCAGTTATCATCAACAACTCATTGGTATATATGTTGGTTGCCCTGTTTTGGGGCGATCGAGTTGGCTCATCCAGTTCAACAACTATATATATTAACGTGGACGGCAGACACGCGTTGTCTTCGGACATAGCTGTGATCAAAAAAAGCAAGGGAATTAATTCAGTTACACATTTAAGCAGCTCACTTGCTCTTTGTGTTTAACTTTAGCGTAGTTTTTACAGCAACTAACTTTTTAACTTTATTTCTTAGCAGACACCCTTATCCGGGGCTACTTACAATTGTTACAAGATATCACATTATTTTTACATACAATTACCCATTTATACAGTTGGGTTTTTACTGGAGCAATCTAGGTAAAGTACCTTGCCCAAGGGTACAGCAGCAGTGTCCCCCTCCTGGGATTGAACCCACGGCCCTCCGGTCAAGAGTCCAGAGCCCTAACCACTACTCCACACTACAGCAAGGGTGTCAGTAAACGCTGGTCGGTGTCAGATGTTGAAATGGATACAGTTTGTTGTACTGTGTTGATCAAAAAGCAATTATGCATCCATTGTGGATGTGATTGAACAGCCAGCCACTAACTAATTGAGGAGCAAGAACATTGTTACTGCCTGAACAGCCAGCCACTAACTAATCAAGCAGCAAGAACATTGTTACTGCTGAACAGCCAGCCATTTACTAATCAAGCAGCAAGAACATTGTTACTGCCTGAACAGCCAGCCACTAACTAATCAAGCAGCAAGAACATTGTTACTGCCTGAACAGCCAGCCATTTACTAATCAAGCAGCAAGAACATTGTTACTGCCTGAACAGCCAGCCACTAACTAATCAAGCAGCAAGAACATTGTTACTGCCTGAACAGCCAGCCATTTACTAATCAAGCAGCAAGAACATTGTTACTGCCTGAACAGCCAGCCACTAACTAATCAAGCAGCAAGAACATTGTTACTGCCTGAACAGCCAGCCATTTACTAATCAAGCAGCAAGAACATTGTTACTGCCTGAACAGCCAGCCACTAACTAATCAAGCAGCAAGAGCATTGTTACTGCCTGAACAGCCAGCCATTTACTAATCAAGCAGCAAGAACATTGTTACTGCCTGAACAGCCAGCCATTTACTAATCAAGCAGCAAGAACATTGTTACTGCCTGAACAGCCAGCCACTAACTAATCAAGCAGCAAGAACATTGTTACTGCCTGAACAGCCAGCCACTAACTAATCAAGCAGCAAGAACATTGTTACTGCCTGAACAGCCAGCCATTTACTAATCAAGCAGCAAGAACATTGTTACTGCCTGAACAGCCAGCCACTAACTAATCAAGCAGCAAGAACATTGTTACTGCTGAACAGCCAACCACTAACTAATCAAGCAGCAAGAACATTGTTACTGCCGTAGAACTCCTCTTCTGCTTGTGGTATCTGAAGACTTCATTTGGATAAAGAAATTAGGAACACAGTTAATAGCCCTTGTGGAAATGAGTAGACAAGTGAGCAGCTCAGTGCGTGAACAAGCTTCTGAAGGGTTCAGGAAGCCATTAATCAGTGTCGGTCTGATTGCATCAGATATTTAGCAGTGAAACCTGGGCAGACCCAACACACTGCAGGCTTGCTCGCTAACAGCTACCTGGGCAGACTCAACACACTGCAGGCTCGCTCGCTAACAGCTACCTGGGCAGACTCAACTCACTGCAAGCTCGCTCGCTAATGGCTACCTGGGCAGACTCAACAAACTGCAGGCTCGCTCGCTAACAGCTACCTGAGCAGACTCAACACACTGCAGGCTCGCTCGCTAACAGCTACCTGAGCAGACTCAACACACTGCAGGCTCGCTCGCTAACAGCTACCTGAGCAGACTCAACACACTGCAGGCTCGCTCGCTAACAGCTACCTGAGCAGACTCAACACACTGCAGGCTCACTCGCTAACAGCTACCTGAGCAGACTCAACACACTGCAGGCTCACTCGCTAACAGCTACCTGAGCAGACTCAACACACTGCAGGCTCGCTCGCTAATGGCTACCTGGGCAGACTCAACACACTGCAGGCTCACTCGCTAACAGCTACCTGAGCAGACTCAACACACTGCAGGCTCGCTCGCTAACAGCTACCTGAGCAGACTCAACACACTGCAGGCTCGCTCGCTAACAGCTACCTGGGCAGACTCAACTCACTGCAGGCTCACTCGCTAACAGCTACCTGAGCAGACTCAACACACTGCAGGCTCACTCGCTAACAGCTACCTGAGCAGACTCAACACACTGCAGGCTCGCTCGCTAACAGCTACCTGAGCAGACTCAACACACTGCAGGCTCGCTCGCTAACAGCTACCTGAGCAGACTCAACACACTGCAGGCTCGCTCGCTAACAGCTACCTGAGCAGACTCAACACACTGCAGGCTCGCTCGCTAACAGCTACCTGGGCAGACTCAACACACTGCAGGCTCGCTCGCAGTTCAGTTGTTAATCAGCCTTTCTCCCTCGTTATTCAGTTCTACTCCCAAGCCAAAGGTATCAAGCTGAATAGTAGCACAAGTAAAGCAAGTTTTGCAGGACGCCTTTTCTTTTCATTTTCACTATAATTGGAGTGGAGCGGTACAAAGATAATCCCAAACCCTTCAGTTAACTGTGCTGTGACGATGGGTGCTGTGTAGATAACTGGGAAGAGCTATGCTCTGCAGAGGATTCCAGTGCACGGTAATGCTATACAATTATCAGGAACAAATTTACACGGTTTGTAAGAAATGGGCTTCATTTTACTTTGTATTTAATTAACCGGGTTGATGTCATTATTATTAATCACCTCGTGTGTTACAGTAACAGGCTGTCGAGCTATTCCACACAATCAAATAATAATAATAATCATACAGTTCTGCCATCTTCAGCACAACAAACAGAACAGCTGTTGTCAAACTGTTGTCATGGCAACACGGTCTTCATCTACAGTCGATTTATCTTAGGCACGACCTGCCCAACAGAAAACAGAAATGAGTTCTGTGACAAGCTTCATATTTACTGAGGGCACTGAAATGGCCTTTTTCGGTAGAACGAGAAAACTAAAAACAAGGTGAAGCATGGCGCTCTGGTTTGACACTCCAGATGTATTGTCTATAGAGGCGAACAACATTTCAAACGCGACTCAGTGATAATGTTTACCCAAAGGATCACACAAGAGAGCTTTAATATACTGGGAGGGCAACCGTCACAATGCCGTTTCATTCTGAAGCAGTGATGACAAACAAACAGGTAAAGAACCAATGTTAACCCCATTTTACCGTTATTATCAATACTGCCCAACTGTTACAGATTGGATTTGCTGAGTCACAGCTGATCTCAGTACCACGAAGCAAATTACTAGGATTAGCGCAGTATTTCATGCCGTTGTTACTTCAATCTTATTTTGAAAAGAAGTCGTGGCTAATCACTGAGTAACTACTTCCCAAGCTGCTATCCACAGGGTATCAAATCTCCCACACCACACAAAATGAAATATATACTGCACAGCCTCAACACCCCGCTCTCTGCTATCCAATAAAACAAATTCACACCACACAGAATGAAATATATACTGCACAGCCTCAACTCCCTGCTCTCTACTATCCAATAAAATTAATTACTGACCCTGTTGCAGTTCAGACATTAAGTAAATTGAGCAGCCCAGCGTTTACAACAGAGCAGATTTAAGTTTTTTTCAGCAGCATGATAACTTGAAAAGGTGCACCCCGTACACATGTCCTCATAGTCTGGATATCTGTTAAAAACATATGATCTAATAAGTGCTGTAGTCTCTAGATGCCTGTTCCTAAATGCTGTCCCTTGCCACAGTCTCTAGATGCCTGGGTTGACTAGTTTATCCCATTGTTCTTGACAACGCTGCAATCTAGATGTTTCTCCTTCCATGTCTAGCATTAATCAACAGTAGATTAAAAAAAGAGACGACCTCTGAATACATGTTCAATAAATGCCATACTTGAATAGACATCTATGGCAATCCACACAGTGACCCCTTGTGGTTTCTAAATGTAAAATACACTCAGCATTATACTGTATCAGCTTTTGTTATGCTGATGTACTGACTGTATGCAGCGCTGTTGAGTAATCAATGGGTGCTTTCAGAAACCACACTAGAATAATACAGTAAAACAAAGCGCTATTTGGAGACCATCAATACCTCAGCACTGAAATAGTCCAGATCCTGAAGCAGAAAGGACCACAGGTCATGTTTCTCACACTGTCCCAACACACTGAGAAGAAGGTGAGTCAATGTTATACCCAGGATTCAAACTGAGAAGAAGATGATGTCAATGTTATACCCTGGATTCAAACTGAGAAGGTGGTGATGTCAATGTTATACCCTGGATTCAAACTGAGAAGAAGGTGATGTCAATGTTATACCCAGGATTCAAACTGAGAAGAAGGTGATGTCAATGTTATACCCTGGATTCAAACTGAGAAGAAGGTGATGTCAATGTTATACCCAGGATTCAAACTGAGAAGAAGGTGATGTCAATGTTATACCCAGGATTCAAACTGAGAAGAAGGTGATGTCAATGTTATACCCAGGATTCAAACTGAGAAGAAGGTGATGTCAATGTTATACCCTGGATTCAAACTGAGAAGAAGGTGATGTCAATGTTATACCCAGGATTCAAACTGAGAAGAAGGTGATGTCAATGTTATACCCAGGATTCAAACTGAGAAGAAGGTGATGTCAATGTTATACCCAGGATTCAAACTGAGAAGAAGGTGATGTCAATGTTATACCCTGGATTCAAACTGAGAAGAAGGTGATGTCAATGTTATACCCAGGATTCAAACTGAGAAGAAGGTGATGTCAATGTTACACCCAGGATTCAAACTGAGAAGAAGGTGATGTCAATGTTATACCCTGGATTCAAACTGAGAAGGTGGTGATGTCAATGTTATACCCTGGATTCAAACTGAGAAGGTGGTGATGTCAATGTTATACCCTGGATTCAAACTGAGAAGAAGGTGATGTCAATGTTATACCCAGGATTCAAACTGAGAAGAAGGTGAGTCAATGTTACACCCAGGATTCAAACTGAGAAGAAGGTGATGTCAATGTTATACCCTGGATTCAAACTGAGAAGAAGGTGATGTCAATGTTATACCCAGGATTCAAACTGAGAAGAAGGTGATGTCAATGTTATACCCAGGATTCAAACTGAGAAGAAGGTGATGTCAATGTTATACCCAGGATTCAAACTGAGAAGAAGGTGATGTCAGTGTTATATCCAGGATTCAAACTGAGAAGAAGGTGATGTCAATGTTATACCCTGGATTCAAACTGAGAAGGTGGTGATGTCAATGTTATACCCTGGATTCAAACTGAGAAGAAGGTGATGTCAGTGTTATATCCAGGATTCAAACTGAGAAGAAGGTGATGTCAATGTTATACCCTGGATTCAAACTGAGAAGGTGGTGATGTCAATGTTACACCCTGGATTCAAACTGAGAAGAAGGTGATGTCAGTGTTATATCCAGGATTCAAACTGAGAAGAAGGTGATGTCAATGTTATACCCTGGATTCAAACTGAGAAGGTGGTGATGTCAATGTTATACCCTGGATTCAAACTGAGAAGAAGGTGATGTCAATGTTATACCCAGGATTCAAACTGAGAAGAAGGTGAGTCAATGTTACACCCAGGATTCAAACTGAGAAGAAGATGATGTCAGTGTTATACCCTGGATTCAAACTGAGAAGAAGGTGAGTCAATGTTATACCCAGGATTCAAACTGAGAAGAAGGTGAGTCAATGTTACACCCAGGATTCAAACTGAGAAGAAGGTGATGTCAATGTTATACCCTGGATTCAAACTGAGAAGAAGGTGATGTCAATGTTATACCCAGGATTCAAACTGAGAAGGTGAGTCAATGTTATACCCTGGATTCAAACTGAGAAGAAGGTGAGTCAATGTTACACCCAGGATTCAAACTGAGAAGAAGGTTAGTCAATGTTATACCCAGGATTCAAACTGAGAAGAAGATGATGTCAATGTTATACCCAGGATTCAAACTGAGAAGAAGGTGAGTCAATGTTATATCCAGGATTCAAACTGAGAAGAAGGTGATGTCAATGTTATACCCAGGATTCAACACATTCTGGTAAAGGTTAAACACGTTGTCTGGTGTTTCAAACAGAAGCGCTCTGCAGTGCAGCCAAACCTCTGAGAGCTCTGCTCCCATCATCACAAGGCACAACATCTCACAATCCAGGACCATGCTGGCTGCAAACAGGCACACTGTGCAAAGCCATTAAAAAAACATGCACTTAGAGACTGGAAGTAGGTGCAGATCCAACTGACCAAAGTTTTTTCTTTTTCTTTGTGTCTTTTACTTACTTCCCCCCAGCTAAGAGGCTCTATAAAAGAGTAACACAGCCGAACTTGACCCTTTCAGCCCAATACTGGTTGAATTGCCCCTTTCCTTTTAGTAGCTGCTTGCAATAAAAGGTGTAGGCTAACATAATGGCTGAAACTTGAGACATGTTACTGGTGTTGCATCAAAGAAAAAGCGAGGGACACTAAAATACAGCTTTTTTTTAAAGAAACATCTGTTTGCCAGACACTTAGAAGAAGCATTTAGCCTTACAATGCCGTGAAACCTGGTCTCAATGTATCTCCATCTGAGAACCAAAATGTGTCTGTAGATGAGTCCATTTCATTCTGCTGTTATTCGAGCACCAAATTAAAGATGGATATTAGTGGCTTAAAAATAAATAAATAAATCACATTCCCTTTATAGTGTTATTTTTTACCTTTATTCTAGTGGCATAATGCCATCTGTTGGCCGCATATTGTAATCATTCAAATATATGTTTTTAACAGATAAATGGATTTGTATATTCTTCATGTCTCTGCATGACTCCTAGTCCAGGACTTGCAATTACTCCTGGAATAAGGAGTAGAATAGTCTGTGTAAGTCGCCTTGGATAAAGGCGTCTGCTAAATAAACAAATAATAATAAATAATAATAATAAGGAAGTCAAAATGTGCATCATTTGAATGGCTTTTTAAATCTAGTCCGATCATCCTCAAATGCAATTCCAAACATTTTACACACAACAAATAATGAAGCACACACTTTGTAACCTTTAATCACCTTCCATCCCAACTATCTGTACAGGTGACTGGTCTATTCAGCAGAAAACGAGATGGCCACAGGGGAAACGTACTGATTATCAGCAAAAATATGAAGGAAGGGCAGGATATCCATGCGTGTGCTTGACTGACTGTGTGCACGGATTTTAAACATTGAAATGCTGCTGGAGTTTTTATTGGTGCTGGGATAACCCTCCCGTACTCAGTGGCTTACAATCTAGATATAAACAACTGATATGATGCTGTACAAAGCCCAACAACTCAAACACACAGGTGCTGGGAAACCTGGTATACAGTAATGACCTGCAAAGCCAGTGTCATGACGTCAATCACACCCACTACATGAGAAGCACTGGAGGAGAGCATGTCCTCACAAAGACTTAAAGGCCAGTGTCATGACATCAATCACACCCACTACATGAGAAGCACTGGAGGAGAGCATGTCCTCACAAAGACTTGAGATCCGAGGCTTGGGAAACATTAGGGCGTTCAGTTCAGGCTAGTTGTTTTGGCTGCTGTGTTAAATGTACAGATTACAAGCCCTGTGGAAGAGCGCAGTCGATCTGAAGACATGCCACAACAGAATTCAAAGAGACGTTCATTTAAGTATAAGGCTGATGGAGTTTTATGTTTTGTTTTTGTAAATAAACCACATGCTTCCAAGTGCATAATAGTTGAATATATAATATTATTCCTAAATTTCAGATTTGTTTAATTTTTATTTATTCAGCTAT